>NC_053024.1:194386025-194399579 GCF_003073215.2 Triticum urartu | reverse complement strand
TCCAATATTTTGAACATGGCCATGTGTTGAAACTCATATATGTGGAAAATATATGTCCACTGAGTTTCCCTGATTTTTTTCAAATATTTTTGAAACAATAAAATAATTTTAACCTATTAAAGACCATTTTTGGCCTTAAGAAAAAGCCTTTAAATAAAATAGGAAAATAACTTTTAAAATTGTATTTTTGTGGTTTATGGGAGCCCTATACCTAATAGGTTTCAAATATACTTTTTGAAATATTTTTCACACCCTTAATTAAGTACTTGTAGTTCAAGTCTCAATTCAGGGGTTTTTGGAAAACCTAATTTATAAAATTCTTTTTGGCCAAAATATTTTTGCAAGAAATTGTTTTTATGTCCTACACACATGGAATTATCATTGGGCAAGGTTTTTGATCAAGGAGAAGGAGTATAGGAGTTGGAGGATTTATTTGATTTTTAGAGCACTTGCAAACAACAAACAAAATCCAATCAAGGCAAGGTCCAAAACACTCAAAAGTTTTTGTCAAACCACATTTTATCATGATTGTTAGCTTAAGTGTAGTGGCATGAAAAACAGGGTGTGACAGACCTACCCCCCTTACAAGAATCTCGTCCCCGAGATTCCCAGACTAGGCGCGGGAAGGAATACGGAAACTTGGATTTGGGGTAGTCTTCATGTCCTCGTAGTGCTTCTGCTTTCGTTTGGTGCTCCATTGAACTTGAAGTACTTGATGGTGTGGCTTCGTGTATGACATTCTTCTTGATCCAGGTTGCTAATGGGTAGCTCGCGGTAGGTTCGATTAGGTTGGGGGTCGATGGCTCGGTGATCGATGTCCTTGTTAGTGATCGGACTAGCTAGGAAGTCGAAAACACTTCTGGAGTTGTGTCATGTGGAAACATTACGCACAGTGGGTAACTCAGGTAGTAGCTCCATCTGGTAACTGTCTTCTCTTCGTCTTGTGGTGATCTCGGAGGGGGTTGTTAAACCTTGGAGTGATCTCGAAGAGGGCCGATGAATCTTGGTGTGGGTTTCCTTGTCATGAAAATGCTTGGTTCCCTTGAGAGGAGTGGTTTGTAGATATGCACAGTCTTTGACAAGGAAGTTCACTTCTTGACGATGATGGTTGGTATAGTTCTTCCTCCTTGACATGGCGGTCCTCAAATGTTCTCTGATTAGTTGAACGACTCTTCTTCCGTCTTCGGGTAGACAAGTATGTCATTAAATAAAGATGACAACTAACTTGTCCAAGCACCACAAAGTTTATGGGGTATGTAAAGTGGGCTGAGGCATTGGTGGTGGTCATGGTTGAGTATTGGCCAAGGTCTTATTGATCTAGAGCCAAAGCCCAAGGTCAGGATCCGACCATGTTGTGGCTTGGTAGGTGTCGGTGTCAAAACCGGCGGATCTCGGGTAGGGGTCCCGAACTGTGCGTCAAGGCCAGATGGTAACAGGAGACAAGGGACACGATGTTTTTTACCCAGGTTCGGGCCCTCTCGATGGAGGTAAAACCCTACTCCTGCTTGATTAATATTGATGATATGGGTAGTACAAGAGTAGATCTACCACGAGATCGGAGAGGCTAAACCCTAGAAGCTAGCCTTTGGTATGATTGTTGTTCTGTATGTTGTCTATCTATCGACTAGCCTGGCCTCGGTTTATATAATGCACCGGAGGCCTAGGATAACAAGAGTCCTAGCCGAATACGCCGGTGGGGAGAAGTCCTTGTCTTGATCGCCAAGTCTTGTGGAATCTTCCTTGTATGCGGCAGCCGTCCGAACTGGCCCATGAGTATACGGCCACGGGGGTCCTCGGCCCAATCTAATAGATCGGGAGACGACGTGGTGAGTACCCCCTAGTCCAGGACACCGTCAGTAGCCCCCTGAACCGGTCTTCAAGTTAGGGACGCTCCTCGATTCTTCCGAACTATTCTTCATCTTCGGTTGCCGGTCTTGAAAACTGGTTCAACAAATCTTCTTTATCTTCGATCTTGAGGATCGCCGAAATGCATTCGACGAGTTTACACGTCGGGTATCCGAGGAGCCCCTTTAAGTTTCTGGCCTTTATCAATGCCTTGTTTATTTTTATGCCACACCTCGGGTTTGAAGTTTTTCCCGGGAGGCAGGGTCCTCTTGCGTCCGAGCTCCAACGCCGGACTGCATTCGAGGTATCTTTTGTAGCCGAGCACCAACGCCGGACCGCTTCCCAGCTCTAGCGCCGGAATGTATCCGAGATCCAACGCCGGACTATGTATCCGAGCTCCAACGCCGAACTGTCTATCCGAGCCCCAACGCCGAAATATATCCGAGCTCCAACGCCGGACTATGTCTAGGCTCCAATGCCGGACTATATCCGAGGTGTCATATCACCTTGGTTCAAAAAAGTTGAAGGAGTTTAGCCGAGCTTAATGCCGGAAATGCCCTCTATGGAGCCAGCCACTAGCACCCGAGCTTTATGCCGGACTGCTTCCGAGGTGGTGCACCACCCCGACTATGGGCCGATTTTTTGTCAATATTTTTTATTGGTGCAATTTATTCTCTACCGAGATATATAGCCAGTAGCTCTCAAGGTGTGTATCGGTCTAAAACCCGAGATGCACCTGAAGGATGACGTAAGACCGTTGATCCCAGTAGCCGCTGAGACTCAGGTTGATTTGAAAAATCGGCCTGAGGATCAAGTCCAAGCTCGGCAGAATACTTCGGGACACTAAAAGCGGCGTGCTCAGTCCTCGAGACTCAGGTTGGGTGCGGCCGACCAACCTGAGGATCAAAATCTCCTCGGAAACTATATTGCACATAAAGTTTTCTACATTGGACAAGCAATGCAGTAGCCCCCGAGACACTGGTCGGGTGGCAACACCAGATCAGGGGATCAATGTGCCCCTTTAATATTTGTAAATAATAAGCCCGAATCCCCGTAGCCCCCGAGCCTTAATGCGGGCACGGGTGGCCGAATTAAGGATCAATATCCATAGTAAAATCACAAATTATGTGTGATGACTCTATGTATCCAAGTACTTTACGTCATTAATGCTCGGATCCGCATTGTACAAAACTTTGTTGACCGACCATCGGCTTCCACCTCCTCGGCCAGTAGCCGAGGAGTGTTTGTCCTACTTTATAAAGCCTTTATGAGGGCAAAGATTTACGACGAACAAGGCAATCTGGCCACACGGTTTTATAAACAAAGGTACACAGAGAGATATGTTATATTACTGTTTAACAGAAGAAATGTATTCCAAAGAAAATAGTCCCGCTATCGGTTCCTTTCTTTGGGTTGTCATGCTAAGCATTATCATGAAACCTCAGCTCGAATGTAAGAGCAAAATATCGAGGATTTAGTTTGGGAGGCCAGTTAATAGCCCCCGGTAGTGTTCGGCGACAGTCGAGGTCAAGCCATAAATACTTCGGCCAATGTTATGAATGGCCCGTCATAGTCATCGGATCGCTGACCAGTTTACGCTTATTGTGACAGTCAGTTTTCGGCTTTCTCCACTAAGGTGCTTAACCATGTGAGCTGGAAGCACAATCGCAGTGGTTCTCCCTTTGCACGCCTAGCCGAACAAAACGGAACGTAGGAAGCAAGTGCAGGAGCCGGGCAACCCAACTATTGACCGAAGACACAATTCGAAACCGATGCATATATAGCAATATCTGAGAATGTTTTTGCCGAATCCCTAAAGGTGTCCGGCGTTGCACTGCGAGACTAATGCTGGAAAAGCACAAATAGTTTAAAAGTGCCAAAAAGCTTGGAAAACCAAGAAACGTCACTAAAAACATGACGTCCGAACAAGATCAAGTGTTCGGTGCCAATCCGAAAATTGGTCTTAGAAAAAAGAAGTGCTTCTGTCGTCCTTTAACATGACACATCCTATCTCAAGACTTCGAGCGGGTCAGCCTACGGCTTCAACCTCCTATCCCGAGGGCGGAGTACTTCTCATTAGGCCAGTTTAGGAAACTAAACTCTAGCAGCTTTGAGAGAGAAATTAGGCTCCCCGGCTAGTGACTGCACACTCGTGTCGAAAAAAGGAGTGATAAATAATAATAACAGAACTTTGCAACGACTGAGAAGAAGAACACTTATTATAAAACGGCTCAAATAAACTTAAGAGCCCCCAAGTGACTTGGGTAGAAGAATGATTGCATGTACCGAAGTACTTATATCATATCTATGTTCAACCGAACTTTAAACGCGTCTTAACCGACCGTCGGCTTCTCCCTCTTCGGTTAAGGACCGAAAAGTGTTATGTACTCCATCGGTCGAGAATATCGACGGTGTTTCCAATAACCAGGCAATCATGCCATAAGGTTGTAACAGACAAAGCGTGCTCAGGGAACTTATGCTATATTACTGCGAAGAGTAAGAAGCATCTTCGAAGAAAATAGTATCCCCACCGATACCTTTCTTCGGTGCTCATTGTTATTATGAGACTTGTGCAATAGATTTTTTGTACTCATGAGTTCCGTTGTGTGTCGACCATCATTGAAAACTATAAGAGTGCTAGCTTTCGGCTTCACCCAGTCTGAGGTCCGGCTCGGTTGACCTGATCGTGACAATCGCAGAGGTTCTCCCTTTACTCCCTAGCCGAACAATCGGGAACGTAGGGGTAAACACAGGAGCGAGGCAACCTAGCTTGCAAATCGCTTAAGTCAATATGGTGCATATTGTGGCGTAATACACGAACAAGGAACGAAGCCGTACAAGCATAATCATATGCAACAGGAAAAGCTTCATAAAGGAAGCCCCCAAGTAAACGGGGTATTTGAATTTATGCGTCACAAACAAAGTTTGGACAAGGAAATTTTTTACAAGCAACTTTTTTCCAAAAAAGTATAATGCTTAGTCGAACCGAGCACAAGTTAGAAATTAAAGCTTTGAGCATGAAAGCGACTTAGCTGGTTAATGTGTTCGGTATTGACGACGCGGTCTGAGCTTGATGCGGGGCAAGGTTTCATCCCTCAAGCCGGTCCCGAGGTGGCGGAGCGGAGAGCTTGACACGCCGAAGTGGTGACATAGCACGATCAATGCAAACCGGCAGAGTGACGCCGAAGTCTCCGGATCATTTTCCTGTGCACAAAAAATAGTGCAAACCGGAGATAATAGTAATAATGATAATTAAAAAAATCATTGCATAATAAATAATTTATGCAAAGTGAGCAATAAAAGAAATATGGCCTGGCGCCGAAGTCAATGTCGATGCAGGGCGTCGGCGTGATGCGGTAAAGGCGTGGCAAAGCCTGAATTCGCAGGTCGGTCCGAGCTTCGAGTGCGGCGTTCGCCGGACTATGTACGGAAACTGACCGAACCACCATGCGACTGTCGTTAATGCGGCCACCATTTGATAGACCTGTGTCCATATGACGGACAAACCAGAGTAATAATTCCTTGGGAAAAATGAACCCAAACAAGCAAAAAAATACTGGGATTAATAGCACCTGGTTTATTTGTTGTAGCAATCCGAAGGAATGTGATTCCTAAAATTGGGACCCGCTCCGCACACCCATTGCCTGATGGGCGATAAAACGACGGCATGGCAATGCTGGTAAAGGTTGACTCGCCGAGGCAAAGCCCTCGGCCCAGCTAACGTGACGGAGATGGTCGGCTAGTGACGCCGAAGTGTCCGGAGTAGGTTGATGAAGAGATGACGAAGCCCCCGGTCCAGCCGAGATGTTGAAGCCGCCGATGAGTCGAAGTAGGTCGGCGTGATAGACACCAGCTTAAAGAAGCAATAGTGCGGCCCTGTCGATGCAGCTCGTGACGTGGTCGATGCCGGCTTGATGAAGCGACCGTGCGGCGATGCCGGTATGCCCGCTCTGTGTAATCCGTGGGGCGGCGATGTTGGTAATGATTTATCCTTCGCGATGCCGGGCTCTTGTTCGGCTTGCCGAGATGATGATCCAAAGAAGTTGAGCTCGGCTCAACAAAGTGACGCCATGTCTAGCGCAGGTCGGCAGCCGTGGAGTAATATTGCCGGACTGGTTTGACACCAGCATGATGTTGAAGATCATGTTCAAAAGATCTTACAGTTAGTGGGATGTGTTCGGGAAAAAAACACAATACCCCATACAAAACTTCCTTCAAAAGGGATGTCCGAAATCCTGTTCATAAAAAAGATGAACTTGGGTCGGATTCGTTTTCACGCAGAAAACAGATCCGAAAAGTGATGCACTAATCGGAAGGTTCCCGGAGTTTGGACGGTCGGATCGAGCCGAAATTTTGAGAGGTGGTAGATATAGGAATTCCACAGACGATCAACGGTTGGATCTTCCAAAGGACGTCCGAGCTAGAAGATGGACACCACGCCCTAAACTCATCCAAATTCCCGTCCAGATTTGACAGGGCTCCGGTATATCGTGGATTGCCAGAGATTCCTCCATCGGAACTCGACGAAATTTTCCAGGGTTGTTGTAGACTCAATTCCGCACAATTCCACCAAAGCGATCGTCAAAGCGATACTCGAGGAGGTGGTGATGGCAGATACGAATTCGCTGTCCAGAAAAACAGCACAGTCGCTTGAGGGCAATGTTGACGTTGAGCCCCCGAGCTCCATAGATAATTCCTCCGTGATCTTGATAGAGATCGGAGTTGATGTTTGATGAAGGCCCCCGTCCGGACATGGTGATCCGAACACGGGGCGCAATTCTTGGTCGAACCAAGATGACCAGTCGAGCTGGTGACGAAGATGCCGAAGTCGCAGTTGATTTGCAGGCGAGCCATCGATCCTTTTTGTCGATCACACAGCGGAACTCTCAATGAAAGCACCAATGTTGGTTTCAAAACCGGCGGATCTCGGGTAGGGGGTACCGAACTGTGCGTCAAGGACGGATGGTAACAGAAGACAAAGGACACGATGTTTTTTACCCAGGTTCGGGCCCTCTTGATGGAGGTAAAACCCTACTCCTGCTTGATTAATATTGATGATATGGGTAGTACAAGAGTAGATCTACCACGAGATCGGAGAGGCTAAACCCTAGAAGCTAGCCTATGGTATGATTGTTGTTCTATATGTTGTCTATCTATCGACTAGCCTGGCCTCGGTTTATATAATGCACCGGAGGCCTAGGTTAACAAGAGTCCTAGCCGAATACGCCGGTGGGGAGAAGTCCTTGTCTTGATCGCCAAGTCTTGTGGAATCTTCCTTGTATGTGGCAGCCGTCCGAACTGGCCCATGAGTATACGGCCACGGGGGTCCTCGGCCCAATCTAATAGATCGGGAGACGACGTGGTGAGTACCCCCTAGTCTAGGACACCGTTAGTAGGGCTTAAGGGTTTCAAGGATTCTAGGGTGCGAGTGAACGTTTATCCTTGAGCACAATTCCTGAGAGGCCAATTGTTCTATCTAGTCCTTTAAAAAAATAACCTTATACCACCGAAACCATCATTTCTTATAGGTCAAATCCAATCATCACTTATGTTGTCTATATTCTCGTGACTCCCGAGAGGAGGTCTAACAAAATCATATATGTCTACGATCCCCAAACTCATATGTATGGCTACCCCTAAAAATCCATGGGTAGAGCATATAAGCTGCTAAGCTTGAATTTAATCACCACAATCCAAGTGCTCAGTCTATTGATCCAAGGTCCATGATAAAGCATCTCTATCCTAAGGAAACACGTCGTAAGCCACTCCAAGATCTTGTTTCCTTCCTATGAATCAACTCCAATAGCCCATTAACTTCCATTAATCACTACCTAATCCTTTAACTCTACAAATCCAATGTCTATGGTGTTCCATATGATCTCCTAAAGTCCCTATAATCCCCAGATACTTGAAAGGGCTATCTTTGCTATAGTCAGTCCACTGATTCCCCTTATTATGGTCAAGTAAACTCCAAGGTCAGGCGTATATAGATCCCTAAATCAACTCCAACAATTAGTCCAATCTCCTAGTTTATCGTCCACCGAGAAACATGGTATCATGATCGAGATCATCAGTCTAAATCCAATTTACTCCGAACCATGTAGACATACTCAGCATCTATATTCAACTAGAATCACCTACTTAAATCCAAATCTCTTGTCCAACGAGAATTCCTACATGTTTCCCTCAAGTTATTTACGTGATATCAACTGTCTCCTATCAATATCATCTGATCAAGTCAAATCCTTGCACCTCCAAGAATCTCAGCTCGCGATCATAATTGTCCTACTAAATCCAATTTACTCAGGGGTAATGAAAGCTATGCTAATCTATACTCACGATCCCACCAAGTTCATCTACCAACATCAAAGCCTCATAATCCACCAAATAGTCTCATATAATTCCTCAAGTCATTGATATAAACTCATCAAGTCATTTGTCCTCTATTCCTATATCCTCAAACTGGTCTTCCCTATGGCATCGTCAGTTCTGGTGCTATATTAGGATGATAATGTGCTCGTTCACTATGTCCACTAGTTCCATAATGAACCCAGTGTTGTGCAAGGTTTACAGAGGCTTAACTGGTTCTCTTGCAATTCTATGGGTTAAGAACATGGTTAAGGACTCGAGCTGGGGTATCTCGTGAAGTCTCGAAGGGTCTAGGAATGGGTTTCTAATCTTGAGGGGCAACCATAACTCTACGGGGTTTTACTTGGTAGAGAGGCTGCAACAAAAAGTCTTCAGTGCTAGTTGGTCGCCGAAGTAGACTCCTTGGTGCATCTTGTCTTGCTGGTCTTCAGTTGAGGAGAGAGATGAGAGGGATAAGTAGAATAGAGGGGGATGCCTAAAGGGGGTTCTATAGTGCAGGTGCAAACAAACAAGTGCCAAAAATGGCCAAACACAAACAACAAAATAAGGCATGTGATATAGTTGCGTACTTGTTGCCTAGGGCAAAAAGTGCGACTTATATCAAAACACAAACAAATAAAAACAAGCAACACACAGTCATGGTTCTATTTGAACCATCATACGGACTCGACTGCGCATAGGGGGTACACGACTCATCCTACCCTAGGGGTTCTCGGACTAAGTAGTCATGCTTTACTTCGTGCCTCGTGCAGTCTTCTGGGTTTTCCTCAGGTGTTGCTACATCTCTTGTAGTTGTTCGATGAAACAATCTGGGTTGAGCCTGAAGATTCTTCAACAACTTCTTGCATGTTGAAGTGATGGGGTGAAGGTGGCTTCTCGTAGAAGGCATTAACTCGGTCTTCTGTTGTCTTCTTAATCATGACAATCCCTTTTTGTCTTCTAAGGCGTCGATGGTACCAAGTAGGTAATCCCTTATGCAATGGTATTAACAAGGCATAATAGAGGTCCAACATGTCGGTTACGTTGATGAAAACATCGACACCAAGAGCGGGGGATGAAGAGAACCGTTTTCCTACTCACTATAGTGAGACGGACCAAATGGCGAGGTTCTTATCCACCGGTGGTTGCCGATACAACATCGGTAAGCACATGGTTGCTCTATTAGCGATGCATATCATGATCTTGCACTATGCCCTGATCATCATAGGCTAAGGTCGCATCATCTTGGAGCATTGTCAAGGGTGTCACCATCTTCTGGGCCTTCATGTCCTCATTCCTTGAGGATGTATCTTCTGTTGGTATCGTCTTGTTGTGGTGTCGCCAATATAGTGTTCAGAAGATGTGGGAGAATGTCTGACAAGGCACCCTCCTTCTAGACTATCCACGAGGGTTTCAAGGAATCCAGTGGTCAGGGGCATCAGGGTTCTAGCGACCATTTTTGAAGTGGAAGAGATCAATAAGGAAAGTATACCTTGAAGAAAAACTAAGAAGGGGAAGAGAAGTATAGACAGTTTTTGAAAACTAGCGATAGTTTTGAAAATAGTTTTACCCTAACTAACGGCCATGCTAACTAAGGCTTCCTACAGTCAGGATGGCTCTGATACCAGCTCTGTGGGGACCCCGACTCATAAGTCGTGATCACCGAATGCACGTGTACAGTGATCCCAGAGATCAATGCTCACTGAACACACAGAAGCTGAATAACAAGAGTCTTACATCCATACATACCGTATTACACAAGTAGAACCATTATAGTCAAGTCTTGAGTATAACATTGCAGCGGAAATCTTCGTCGATAACTTGGACCCATGCCATCTGCCTTAACCCTACAGGCATTCTGACTGGGAAGCGTCCTAGCTCGCATGCTCTTCACCGAAGTACTCTTATTCATATCGTGCTCTTTCATGCCTGGCCAATAAAATAACCAGTGGCAAGCCAATGATTACTTTGAATGTACTCGCAAGCATCCCAAGGGTGATAACAGAATAATTATGCAAGGCACTACTGCTAATTTGGCATTTTTGCGAAAAGCTAGTTTTTCTCACGCAAGTATGATCAACATTTATCAAGGATATGAATGCGTCTACAACAAGTATCAGGAGGTTACAGACATCAACATCGAGAGAGAGTTATGAACAACTCATGCTCAAGCTCATCGTGACTTCCTCACGAATCACGTCAATAGATTTACCAAACCGTGTTGTTTGTCAGAAACATATGGACGTAGTCTAAGCAGCACCACCCAACTGTCCTTGACAGTGGACACGGCTATTCGAATAGTTTTACACTCTGCAGAGGTTGCACACTTTACCCACAAGATCCGGGGAACTTTCGTGTCATCCACGACCCGCGGTACCTCAAGTACCCGGGGTAAGCACCCGATCACTATCTTTCCCTAGACGACACTAACATGGAGTCCACTTGATTGGTAGTAACCCCCGTGCCCAACATTTCACAACTTAAAATTGTGGAGCCTCGCTCCCATATTTGTCACATACCACTGGCACGGGGTACCAACGGTGTGTCCGGTGCCCCATAAAAATGTTCTTGGCCGCCCTACCTGGCACGACCCCGTCCCGAGAGAGAGCACCAACTCTCCCCCGTCACTAGTAATGCGGGCTCCAAGCTAGTATCGGCCTAGGTAATCAATAATGCCCTTTCCCATATAAGGGTAGAGTGGTTGCGCATGTAAGGTTGGGACAGTCGACAAATCTTAAATCTAATCCGTCTCTGTAAACAACACTTTTATCGAGCCTCGGTACACTACTTCTCCACCAAGTAGTGACCTAGTTCATCATCATCTCCCAGGGGCATTAGTGGCACCCACTGGGCTATTTGCAAGTATGTCAAACCACACTTGTTTCTTTCCATGCATAACCCTGGCCCACTTTGCGTAGCCATTTACTATAGCATATTTCTACAACCCACCAACACAAC
This sequence comes from Triticum urartu, assembly GCF_003073215.2. Lineage (NCBI taxonomy): Eukaryota > Viridiplantae > Streptophyta > Magnoliopsida > Poales > Poaceae > Triticum > Triticum urartu. The sequence continues at coordinate 194,388,428 of NC_053024.1, read as the reverse complement.
TCTAAGCAAGGGTAGAGTCATGAACAATGCAAGTATCAATGGAGTATGCAACGGAGGCAAGCCTAGCAAGGTTGCCATTCAAAATATATCATGCACTCGATGAAGCAACAAAAATGCCATCATGATGTAAAATGGTTCATCATGGTCAAAGGGCTGCTTGCCTGTTTTAACAAAGTCTTCGATGTCTTCAAATATCTCTGGTCCAACTCCGAGCATTTCGTCTACTTCGTCAACTATCGTCGAAAGCGACCATAATAAGCAACACAACAAGGCAGAAAATAAAAGTGCTCTAAAAATATTGATTTGACTTTTCTAGGACATCTATGGTTATATGAAAAATAACCAGAGTGGTTTCATTAGAATTGGGTCTGTGGACATTTCTAAACATTTTGATATGATGGAATCAAGGGGTTCATGGATTTGTAAGAAGTGTACAGAAGAACTATTTGAAAAATGATCAAAGGCATCCATTTAACAAGGAATAATTTTAGAAGCATCTAGGAGTTGGTTTCATTGGATTTGGAGTTCAAGTGATTTTCCTATGAATTTACAAAGTTGACAAATATGAAGAAATGGCTCATTATTTTGTGTGGTACATAAAGTATTGAGAAAAATGTTCATAAACTAAGTTATGAACTTAGAAGCATCTAGGAATTTGAATCATGGCATTTGGATCAATTTTGAGCTCTCTGTGATTTTCTAAAGTTTGTCACAGAATTAAGAAAATTGGAATTTACTAAATAAGTGTGAAGGAAAGTTCTATGGAAAAATGTGCAAGCTCCTCTAAGAGGTAGAGCATGATTTATAGAGTCACTAGAAATTTGAATCGTTCAATTTGGAGTTAATATGAATATTTGGGAGATTTTACAATTTTCTGGAAAAAGAAAAAGACAAAGGAAGTGGGGGTTATACCTATACCGCGCACCGAGCGGAGCATAGCGCCGCAGCGCACTAGGCCGGCCCAGCTGCACGGCCACGCGGCTAAGAAGGGCCAGGCCGAAGGCGTACTAGCCCAGTACGCGTCCCTGCGGGGCAAGCGGCTTCCCTGGTCCCGCTTCCACTTAACCCGACCTGCGGGGCCGGCTCGGTTGCCGCTGCCGCCGACAGGCGGGGCCAGCGAGCTGACGCGGCGTCGTCCTCAACCTCCCGCCCGAAGCAGAGGAGGCGAGGCAGAGGGACGTCGACGGTGACTGCCGGCGCTACCGTCCATCGTTTTCCGGTGATCCGGCCACCGACGTGCTCGGGGAGACGAGCCGCATCCGGGATGCCACACTACGGGCGCCAGCTTCCACGGAGGGGAGCGGTCCTTCGCCCACGGAGTAGGATGGCATCGGCCATTGCCGGCTTCGAGCGCAGGGACGTCCCGAGGAAGAATGGAGGCGATGGGGTCTTCGTGGTGGTGGTGAGGGAGTACTGGATTGGGTAGGGAGAAGAGAGAGGGGCCGTGGTGCCCGAATCCGAGCGGCGGTCGGCGGCGGCACTCCTGCCATGGAGAGGGCAGGAGAGCACTAGGGGGAGAGGGATGTTTTCTGGGAGGTGCACGGGAGAGAGAGGGATCCAGAAGAGTCGAGGGAGGGCTTGGGGGGAGGCTCTATATAGGGGGCACCGGTGCACCATGGGCGCGGTCCAGGCCGCGCTCGGGTGAGCTCGAGGAGGGAGAACGAGGGCAAGGGAGGAAGGGTCCGACAGTGTTTCGTGTCGTGGACGCCGAGGCGTCCTCGGGGGACACGATTCCGGAGCCCAAGGTCGACGGGAGGCCTTGGAATGGGCGTGCTACAGTGCCGGATAGCACTATAGCATGCTCCAGAGCGCGAGCTCTGCATGCCATGGCATTGTTTATGCGCCAGGGGCGTGTCCACTAGTGTCTGAGACTCTGTGGGGTGAGTAGAAAAAGGGAAGGTGGCCTTGGATGACCTGGTGAACCACTAGGAGAGAGGTGGGGTTGAGACAGAGAGAGAAATGTGATGTCTAGAGAGAGAAAGTGGGGTTTTACACTATTCCATGATTGATCTGAGAGCTGGCAAGACTTACTGAAGGTAGAAGGTGACCTGGGGCAGCTATGGTAAAAACTTGGGCTCATGGAGATTAGTGGAAGAGGTCAAAATGATGATTTTGGGAAAATGGCAGAAGGTGTTTGTTGTTGGTTTGGGCAAGAAAATTAATTCCACTTGCCATGAGAATTGACAGGATGGAATGGCACATAGAAGTAGGATGTTCCACCAAGTTTCAGCTCATTTGGGCAAAGTAGCCAATGTAACTTTGGTAAACCCTAGAAATCAACACAAATAGACTTTCCAAGATTTAGTCATGCAAATCTATTCTCCTTGATGCACCACTTAGTGTAGTGTCATCATTTTAGGTTCTGAACATGTCCACAAAAGTTGAGATCAAAATGAGAAAGTT
>NC_053024.1:194374242-194385025 GCF_003073215.2 Triticum urartu | reverse complement strand
CCCGTGGACAACTACTTCCCCTTCGACACGTGTACCCCTACCGCCGAACTTGATCCGTTCCGTTAATGCATGCTTCGAAGGTATAACCCCGAGACGACTGTCCGTGAACAAATGCTTGTGTTGTATGAGATGCATGTTTGGATGTTGTATCCTCCCGTGAATGCTACTTGTTTTCCCCGCTTGGCACCGTCGTCGGCATGTGGGAACCCGGTTACCGGGATCACCCCACCTTCTATCGCATGTCACGCTTCCGTCACTTTTCCTTTTGTACCGGTATCTCCGTGAGCTACCGGAACCGACATGGTGCCGTGACATCATTTTCGGATTTGTCGCCGTGGCACTCTTTCTTTCCACCACGGTGACAAATGCTTCATAATGTTGTTATCAACATTTTCATAAAAATCGCATAAACTTGTCCATGTCATCCGCATCATGATAACAAAAATTAAAATGTTTAAATTGTTGTTGTAATAAATTACTAAGGCATATGGGGATTTACCGGATTTGTTGTTTGTTATATCCGGCCCCATTTAAATTGGTTAGATGGTATAGTTTTTGTTATGCTTCACCTCTTGCCATGTTAATCAACATTTAATATTGTTGAGTACCTAAACGAGAGAGAACTAAATAATTGACGTGGTGTTCCGTCAATATGCAACCCATTGCATATTGAGCTCCACTTAATTTGTAGTATTGTTTGTTGCACTTTGCCATGCCATGTATCTTTTAAACCAGACATGCATCATACTTGATTGTGCATCATACCATGTTTATGTGGTGGTTGTTTACTATGTTGTTTGCTTCTTTCCAGTGTTGCTTCTTTGGGTTAGTTCCGATAACGTAGCATTTGTGAGGATCCCTCCGACTTCGTCCGTTTGTCTTCTTCATGGACTCATTCTTCTTCCTTGCGAGATCTCAGGCAAGATGACCATACCCTCGAAATCACTTCTATCTTTGCTTGCTAGTTGCTCGCTCTTTTGCTATGCCTATGCTGCGATACCTACCACTGGCTTATCATGCCTCCCATATTGTTGAACCAAGCCTCCAACCCACCTTGTCCTAGCAAACCATTGTTTGGCTATGTTACCGCTTTGCTCAGCCCCTCTTATAGCGTTGTTAGTTGCAGGTGAAGATTGGAGCTTGTTCCTTGTTGGAACATGGATATTTTGTTGGGATATCACAATATCTCTTATTTAATTAATGCATCTATGTACTTGGTAAAGGGTGGAAGGCTCGGCCTTATGCCTGGTATTTTGTTCCACTCTTGTCGCCCTAGTTTCCATCATATTGGTGTTATGTTCCTGGATTTTGCGTTCCTTACACGGTTGGGTTAAAATGGGAACCCCTTGACAGTTCGCCTTGAATAAAGCTCCTCCAGCAAGGCCCAACCTTGGTTTTACCATTCGCCACCTAGCCTTTTTCCCTTGGGAGTCACGCATCCCGAGGGTCATCATTATTTTAACCCCCTCGGGCCAGTGCTTGTCTAAGTGTTGGTACAAACTAGAGCCACTTGCAGCGCCACCTCGGGGAAACTCGAGGGCTGGTTCTAGTTGTATGGATTGCTTATCCGGTGTTGCCCTGAGAACGAGATATGTGCAGCTCCTATCGGGATGTCGGCGCATCGGGTGGTCTTGCTGGACTTGTTTTACCACTGTCGAGGATGTCTTGTAACCGGGATTCCGAGCCTGATAGGGTGTAACGCCCCAAGACCGGAGCCTCAGATGTATTCCAGGGTTTCCGACATTCGTTGTGTGATTTGTTTTGTCTGTTGCATTCATCTTTGCATCATGTGCATTGCATCATGTCATCTTGTGAAAGTGCAACTATCCATAGGTGGTTTTGGTAATTCATAACAACATATAGCTCATTGAGCTAATGCTATTCCAAGATGATTATTTCAGGAAAGCTCAATGATTGGCATGGCATGGATATGAAAGTGGAACCCTCAAAATGCTAAGGACAATGGATTGGCTCAAGCTCAAAAGCTCAAGACTCTTCATTTTATATTTTAGTGATCCAAGATCACATTGAGTCCATAGGAAAAGCCAATACTATTAAGGAGGGATGAGGTGTTGCTTAATGAGCCTCTTGCTTCATGTGCTTAGTGATATGCTCCAAAACCCTCAACTACTTTCCCATATCCACATATGACCAAAACTCTAAGCCAAACTCGGTCCTACCGATTCTTCCTATCCGGCGCCACCGAGTTTCACTTGTCATTAGCCACTGCCAAACCCTAGCAATTCGGTTCTACCGATAAGGATCTCGGTTCAAGACTCTTCATTTTATATTTTAGTGATCCAAGATCACATTGAGTCCATAGGAAAAGCCAATACTATTAAGGAGGGATGAGGTGTTGCTTAATGAGCCTCTTGCTTCATGTGCTTAGTGATATGCTCCAAAACCCTCAACTACTTTCCCATATCCACATATGACCAAAACTCTAAGCCAAACTCGGTCCTACCGATTCTTCCTATCCGGCGCCACCGAGTTTCACTTGTCATTAGCCACTGCCAAACCCTAGCAATTCGGTTCTACCGATAAGGATCTCGGTCCCACCGAGATGGGGTTGCAAACTCTCTGTTTCCCTTTCGTAACTTTTCGGTCCCACCGAAAGAGCGAATCGGTCCCACCGAGATTGCAATGTAAACTCAGTGTTTCCCCTTTGTAACTTTTCGGTCTCACCGAGTTCCACTCGGTCTCACCGAAAGAGCAAATCGGTCCCACCGAGTTTGCCTGACCAACTCTCTGGTTAGCTAATTACCAAACTCGGTCTCACCGGGTTTGTGTAATCGGTCTCACCGAGATTACGTTATGCCCAAACCCTAACCGAATCGGTCCTACCGAGTTGCATGTCGGTCCCACCGAAATCACTAACGGTCACTAGGTTTACATTTTCGGTCCGACTGAGTTTATTGATTCGGTCCCACCGAGATTGGAAAACTGTGTAACGGTTGGATTTAGTGTGGAGGCTATATATACCCCTCCACCTCTTTCTCATTCAGTGAGAGAGCCATCAGAACACACACATCATTCCAACTCATTTGTTCTGAGAGAGAACCACCTACTCATGTGTTGAGACCAAGACATTCCATTCCTACCATATGAATCTTGATCTCTAGCCTTCCCAAGTTGCTTTCCACTCAAATCTTCTTTCCACCAAATCCAAATCCTATGAGAGAGAGTTGAGTGTTGGGGAGACTATCATTTGAAGCACAAGAGCAAGGAGTTCATTACCTACACACCATTTGTTACTTCTTGGAGAGTGGTGTCTCCTAGATTGGCTAGGTGTCACTTGGGAGCCTCCGACAAGATTGTGGAGTTGAACCAAGGAGTTTGTAAGGGCAAGGAGATCGCCTACTTCGTGAAGATCTACCGCTAGTGAGGCAAGTCCTTCGTGGGCGATGGCCATGGTGGGATAGACAAGGTTGCTTCTTCGTGGACCCTTCGTGGGTGGAGCCCTTCGTGGACTCGCGCAACCGTTGCCCTTGGGTGGAGCCCTGTGTGGACTCGCGCAACCGTTACCCTTCGTGGGTTGAAGTCTCCATCAACGTGGATGTAGGATAGCACCACCTATCCGAACCACGGGAAAAACACCCGTGTCTCCAATAGCGTTTGAATTCTCCAAACCCTTCCCTTTATATTCTTGCAAGTTGCATGCTTTACTTTCCGCTGCCAATATACTCTTTGCATGCTTGCTTGAATTGTGTGATGATTGCTTGACTTGTCCTAAAATAGCTAAAATCTGCCAAGAACTAAAATTGGGAAAAGGTTAAGTTTTTATTTGGTCAAGTAGTCTAATCACCCCCCTCTAGACATACTTTCGATCCTACAAGTGGTATCAGAGCTTTGGTCTCCATTTGCTTGATCTCCATAGCTTTTGGTGGTCATAGCCTTGGTTTCACAACCTAGGAGAGTATGGCGTCTAGCGAGGGAAATTATCACCGTAGAGGTCCTTACTTTGATGGTACTAATTTTGCTAGTTGGAAGCATAAAATGAAAATGCATATTCTTGGACATAACCCCGCCGTTTGGGCTATTGTGTGTGTTGGTTTGCAAGGTGACTTCTTTGATGGGAGAGAACCAAACCGTGAAGCTACCGCGGATGAGTTGAAGATGTTGCAATACAATGCTCAAGCTTGTGATATTCTCTTCAACGGATTGTGCCCCGAAGAATTCAACAAAATCAGCCGCCTTGAGAATGCAAAGGAAATTTGGGACACTTTGATTGATATGCACGAAGGTACCGACTCCGTCAAGGAATCCAAGTTGGATGTGCTTCAAAGCCAACTTGACAAGTTCAAGATGAAGGATGGTGAAGGTGTCGCTGAAATGTACTCTAGGCTTGCTCTCATCACAAATGAGATTGCCGGCTTAGGAAGTGAAGAGATGACCGATAGATTCATCATCAAGAAGATCCTAAGAGCCTTGGATGGAAAATATGATACCGTGTGCACATTGATCCAAATGATGCCCAATTACAAAGATCTCAAGCCAACGGAGGTGATTGGAAGAATTGTTGCTCATGAGATGTCACTTAAGGATAAAGAGGAACTTCACAACAAATCAAGTGGTGCCTATAAAGCCTCATGTGAAGCCCCTACATCATCAAGTGAGAAACAAGACTTCAATGAAGAATTGAGCTTAATGGTGAAGAACTTCAACAAGTTCTACAAGAGTAGAAGCAAAGATAGAAGCTCCAAGTCAAGGTCCTACAATGACAAAAGATCTTCTAGTCGAGAGCGAAACTGTACATTGTGGAAGACCCGGACACTATTCCAATGAGTGTACGGCTCCCTACAAGAGAAGAGAAGATTCTCCAAAAAGAAGAAGCAAAGATCACCACCAAGAGAGAGAAGGAGTAGAGATGATCGTTATGAACGAAGATACTCACGGAGAAGCAAGGATTCGGAAAGGAAGGAAAAATCATCAAGGAGCTACACAAGACGAAGACATCAAGCTCATGTTGGTGAATGGGTATCCGGCTCCGACTCCGACAGCCACTCCGAGAGAAGTTATCACTCCGACTCTGAAGATACTCAAGATGAAGGTGTTGCCGGTCTAGCACTTGTGTCAACCAACTCCTACGACATATTTGACTCACCAAATGAAGGAATTGGAAGATGCTTCATGGCCAAAGGTCCTAAGGTAACACACCCCGAGTATGTTGATTTCAATAGTGATGAAGATGACTTGTTAGGTGATGATTGTGCTTGTTGACAACTCTAGTGATGAATACTATGATGAAAGACCAATTAATCATGCTAATCAAGATAAAACGAATGACAATGATAAGGAGAAGATTGAGGCTCTAACTAAAGAACTAAAAACTCTTAAGTTAGCTCATGACACTATCTTCGAAGATCATCGAGAACTTTTAAGAGCTCATGAGAACTACGCTTTGAAAAGCTCAATCTTGAGCAAGAGCATGAGTTCTTAAAGGCAATCAATGATGATCTCCGCAAGAAAAGTTCTTCTTACATTGCCAAGCGTTTACTCTTATCCACTTACATGCCTCAAGTCAAGTCTAACAAGAAAGATTCTTCCTCTAGTAGTAACAATGATCATGCTAAATCCAATATTGTTGCTTCTAGTAGTTCTCTTGATTCCACTAATGATTCTCTTAGCCAAGTTACACTTGAGCAAGAAAATAGCTTATTGAAGGGAATTATAGAGAAAGGAGTGTACAAAAGCCTTGCCGGGAGTAAGCAATTCGAGGAAATTGTGCGCAAGCAAGGAATGCACCGGAAGAATCAAGGTGTTGGTTTTGAACGAAAGTTCAATGCCAATGGAGTTGAATGGGAAGAAGATCAATACCCCAAGACAAAGTTTGTCCCTCAACAAGAGAAGTATACTTCTTTCAAGGGGACACAAGCTCAAGATGATCTTCCACCACAAGACTACGAGCAAAAAGGCAAGGACAAGCTTCAAGAGGAAATTGATGCATTTGAAGAAGCTCCTAAGACCTTAGTCAAGTGGATTCCCAAGACTTCTTCAAGTTCCACTTCATCAAGTACGACTACAACTCCAAGGATTCCCATCAAGATGATGTGGATCCAAAAGAAGAAGAACTAGAGAGTTCTTGAGGGTGACTCCGCCAACATACTTCACTCTTATCATTTTGGCAAGAACAAGTGCAATCAACTTCCACATCTTGCACTAGTTCAAGGAGTCACAAACCCTCTTGTTGGTAAGACAAGGGACAAGGTAACCTAAAGTTTTCATGGACATCATCTTGTGTGTGCATCACTCTATGTCTATGGATATCCTTGTTTGTTCCTTGTGGGACTAACCCATGTAGGTATTGAAAGTGCAATTCACTCAAATGGATAGCTCCAAGTGATCTACATCAACATTGAGCATCCACATCTTCAACATCTACATGAAGTCATCATCGACAAAACCCAAGGTTAGTTCATCCCTCTTAGGGGGGATATCACATCTAGGGGGAGCTTTACTCTAAGACTTGAGCTAAAGCAACTCTAAAGATGTGAACAAAACAATGCTTTATGTAAAAGTGGTAACCCCACTTGAGCTTAAACGATGAGTATGACCTACGATCAAGTGTTCTCACTTGACTCCTAAGTCAATATACTCATATATAGATGACCTAGTCATCGCAAATTGCTTGATAGATGCTAGAATTGGTTGTGCATGCTTTGCCACATATTTCATTTGCTATCTTATTGTGTGAGCATGCTGATTGCATATTTTACTCATTCGAGGACATCCACTTGTTGTTTTGATTGTTTGGCTTTATCTTCTTTTGCCAAGTGGATGGACAAGAATGCCTAAGAACCTCCTCTAGCTATCTATGCTTTTCTCGTCTCAAACTCTATTCATGCTGCATCACAAAATTTGATCAAGTCAGATTCGAACCACTCTGTGTGAGGAGCGCTCGGAGTCCCCGATTCGTCATAGACTTAAACTTCCAAAACCTCTTTATGAATCTCGGTCTGACCGATACTCCTTTTCGGTCCTACCGAGTTCATTAAGTTGATCTAGGTTTTCGATCTCGGTGCAACCGATTTGAACTTTTCGGTCACACCGAGTTGCAATAACTGCACACAGTTTTGCATCTCGGTGCCACCGAGTTGTTCCACTCGGTCACACCGACAGGGTCGGGCTATATATAGTGACGGGCAGAATTTTGGAAATTTCTCCGAAACCTCCTCGCCCGCGCGATAGCCTGCTCTGCCTTCGTGGTCTCCGGATCGTCTTCTCGCCGCCAGCAGCCTCCTAGTCGCTGGTCTCCGCCGCCGTCAACGGATTCTGCCCCGCCGTTGCCGCCGTAGCGAGTCTCCGCCGAACTAGGGTATGGACTCGATCTTTGTGCTATTCTCCACTCCGATTCCTAGCACATTGTGATCATCATGATTCTTGCCACGATTGAAACACTCCTATCCAGTCAATGAACTCGTAGATTAGGCTTAATTCGAAAATTTTAGGGTTAGGTTTCCGCCGAAACCATCTCGGACCCACCGAGTTGAAAAACTCGGTCCCACCGATCTGGCTTTTGCCATTGCACAAGTGAAACTCGGTCTGACCGAGAATAACTTATCGGTGCGACCGATTTTGGAATTCTGTGAAACCCTAGCAGTCTCGGTGCCACCGAACTGTGACTCGGTCTGACCGAGTTCACCAGTTCTGGTGCCAAAACTGCTTCGGTGTCACCGAGTTTGAAAATCGGTAGATCCGAGATGCTTTCTGTGGAAAACTAAAACTAAGTTTTTGAATTAATCTTTTGCAAAAATCTCTGCTTTTTGTGATGCTCATCCACTCTATCTCTTATATAATCTATTCACAGGGTCAGCAGTCAGTTTGCAACATGTCTGATCAAAGTGACAGCCAGAACTCTCAGAGCAGCAAGTTGTGATGAGTGAGGGCACTAGCCCCTCAAGTTCTTCTGATGATGGCAGCAGGAGCACACCCAGCAATCTGCCTAAGGCTGCCACACGTCAAAGGAAGAAGAGAACGTCTGATTCTGAGGATGAAGACTATGTGGCAGAGGAAGAGGCCACTTCCAAAAGGTTGAGCCAGCTCAAGGCTCAAAGCCAGGCCTGAAAGTCAAGAGGCCAGCAGGGAGGCAGCCAATGTCAAAGGCTAGAGCCTCAACTGAGAAGCCGCACCTGCTCCCATTGAGCCCGTTGCTGCTGAGGGCAAGAAGAGGAAGGAGAGAGTAAAGAAGACTGTAGCCAAAGTGCTTGGGAGAGCCTCCATCATGGTAGAAGAGGAGGAGGAAGAAGAGGCAGCTGCACCAGCGCCCAAGGCAGCCAAACTTATGGGAGATGCCATAAGGTCAGGAACAGCTGCATCCAAGCCCAAGGAAGCACCCAAGGCTGCATCTAAGCCTAAGACAGCACCAAAGAGAAACACAAGGAGTATACCTGCTGCAGAAAAGAACAAGGCCCCAGTGCCTGAAGCTACTGAAGAAGAGGAAGAGAGTGTCCTTAGAGGAAGCTCAAGCCCAAGATCCCAGACCACAACGATGCTCATCCTGTGGCTGAGGATATGAAGCTCAGGAGAGACTTCAGGGCTCAGGAAATGGAGAGAAGCAGATCCATATGCTTCTAGGAGAAGGACTGCCGTGGATTACAGATTTCATACACAAGGAGCAACAAGATTTTTATGAGACTGTTTTGCTTGACAAGAAGCCAATCGTTTGTGACATGAGATGGGTCGACTGGACCTACATCAAGGAGAATGAAGAGTACTACCCAGGAGTTCAGGACAGCTTCAGAGCGTGTGGAGTAGAGGACTTTGTTGGGCAGAAGCTCACAAAGTGGAACGAGGAACTCATCATGCAGTTCTACTCCACAGCTCACTTTTATCCAGATGGAGGATTACATGGATGTCAGAGGGTACAAGGTACCAATCCACTGTTGAGGAATGGGCGAAGTGATCAAATGCCCCAGAAGAGCAAGATGAGGACTTGGATATCTATGCCAAGAAGAAGATGGACCATAACTCCATGTCCAACATGTACAAGGAAATTCCCAATGAAGCTCTTGACACATTCAAGTTTGGCTCAGTGCATTATCTGCTATCAGGATTGCCCACTATCAATTGGATACTAAGGCACACTCTGTTGCCTAAGTCTGGAGATCACAAGATGATCAGAGGCCATGCTATCAACTTGCTACATGTGTTTGATGTGCCTCAGAAATTCAAGGTCATGAGTCTCATTGTGGAAACCATTAAGAGGACAGCTGCAGATCAGAAGAGGAGCTGTGGATATGCCCCCTCAGATTCAGGAGCTCATCAACTCCAAGATGGGCACGGGCGTATATTTGTTGGATAAGGAACACCTGCCCATCCGTCCAGATTTTGAGAACAATGAAGTTCTGATGACAGAGAATGATCCATCGTCTGCACAAGCATATGCAAAGAAGGAGAAGGCGAGGAAGGAGAAAGATGCCAGGATGCCTACTCAAGCGGAGGTATCTGAGTACTTCTTGAAGACCAAACAAGAGCAGCTTGGTTACTTGATTGCATCCACGCTGAGAATTGAGCAAAGTCTGGCCAACCTCACTAAAAATCAGCAGAGCCTAGAGAGGATCATGGAACAGAAGTTCTATGACTTGGATGTCAAGGTAACGGAAGTTCAGTCTGCAGTGGAGCAGCTCCAGGAGGACATGAATGAGAGGAGAGGAAGGACTACCACTCATGCTTTTTCTAGAGTGCCACGAGGCCCGAGGTCGTCTGCACTGCCTGTTGCTGACACCAGAGCCACTACCTCAGCACCAGCTACAGCCTCAGCTCCAGCGTCTACTTCAGCACCAACTCCAGCGACTACTTCAACATCTACAGAAGCCTTCGTCCTTGGAGTGATCCGGACTCCACCACCACCTGAAGATCAAGCCTGAGCGACGACTTAGCACTATGCATTTTCTAGGAACTTTTTGGTAACTTGTTGCCAAAGGGGGAGAAGATGTATAGATCATAGGCTTCGAGAGAGAGAGTGTTGCTTTTCTCCCTTGTTTTATTTGGTGGTTTTTCGAACCTTTTCTGCTTTTGTGTGTGAGATAGTACGTCCTTATGCCTGTGAGACATCGATGATCATGTGTTTGATCATAAGCTAGACTTAATGTTTGCTTAATGCTTACTTAAATATTATCATTCTATCTATCGTTTGTGATCATCCACTATTCTTGGTGATGAGTGCATGTATTTCAATCTTATCATTTTGAGCGCTCCACCAAGATGTATGTGACATGGAAGAGTAACCCATGACTCTAACTCTTTGTGCATTTGCAGTCCAAAGCAAATTTTAAATATGCACAAATTTAGGGGGAGCTCTTACTTATCACATACTTCTCAAAGCGACGATATATTTCATGCTTATTATCATTTGTCGAAGCTTTGATCTATATGTTGTCATCAATTACCAAAAAGGGGGAGATTGAAAGTGCAACTATCCCTAGGTGGTTTTGGTAATTCATAACAACATATAGCTCATTGAGCTAATGCTATTCCAAGATGATTATTTCAGGAAAGCTCAATGATTGGCATGGCATGGATGTGAAAGTGGAACCCTCAAAATGCTAAGGACAAAGGATTGGCTCAAGCTCAAAAGCTCAAGACTCTTCATTTTATATTTAGTGATCCAAGATCACATTGAGTCCATAGGAAAAGCCAATACTATTAAGGAGGGATGAGGTGTTGCTTAATGAGCCTCTTGCTTCATGTGCTTAGTGATATGCTCCAAAACCCTCAACTACTTTCCCATATCCACATATGACCAAAACTTAAGCCAAACTCGGTCCTACCGATTCTTCTACCG
>NC_053024.1:194286256-194373242 GCF_003073215.2 Triticum urartu | reverse complement strand
ATGGAGAGAGCCATCAGAACACATACACAATTCCAACTCATATGTTCTGAGAGAGAACCACCTACTCATGTGTTGAGATCAAGACATTCCATTCCTACCATATGAATCATGATCTCTAGCCTTCCCAAGTTGCTTTCCACTCAAATCTTCTTTCCACCAAATCCAAATCCTATGAGAGAGAGTTGAGTGTGGGGAGACTATCATTTGAAGCACAAGAGCAAGGAGTTCATTATCTACACACCATTTGTTACTTCTTGGAGAGTGGTATCTCCTAGATTGGCTAGGTGTCACTTGGGAGCCTCCAACAAGATTGTGGAGTTGAACCAAGGAGTTTGTAAGGGCAAGGAGATCGCCTACTTCGTGAAGATCTACCGCTAGTGAGGCAAGTCTTGTGTGGGCGATGGCCATGGTGGGATAGACAAGGTTGCTTCTTTGTGGACCCTTTTTGGGTGGTTGCTTCTTCGTTGACCCTTCGTGGGTGGAGCCCTTTGTGGACTCGCGCAACCGTTACCCTTTGTGGGTGAAGCCCTCCGTGGACTCTCGCAACCGTTACCCTTTGTGGGTTGAAGTCTCCATCAACGTGGATGTAGGATAGCACCACCTATCCGAACCACGGGAAAAACATCCGTGTCTCCAATTGCGTTTGAATTCTCCAAACCCTTCCCTTTACATTCTTGCAAGTTGCATGCTTTACTTTCCGCTGCCAATATACTCTTTGCATGCTTGCTTGAATTGTGTGATGATTGCTTGACTTGTCCTACAATAGCTAAAATCTGCCAAGAACTAAAATTGGGAAAAGGTTAAGTTTTTATTTGGTCAAGTAGTCTAATCACCCCCCCCCCCCTCTAGACATACTTTCGATCCTACAGGACCCTGAACAAGGCCCTAGAGGACGAGAAGCGGCTGCAGAGCGATGATGCCACCGAGCACAAGGATTACGCAAAGGGCGTAAACCTCTGGATCAGCCGCCTCGTCGAGGTAGCCGGGAGGATCTCTACGAAGCTGGCCATCATGGGCATGCCGGATGTCAGGTACTCCCAGGAGCCGAACGTGAGCCCCAATGCCAGGCTGACCCTGTTCTTCGAGGGCGTCCTCGGCGCCCTGGAGCAGCTCCGCGCCAATCGAGCAGTTTATCTGGCGAATGAGTCCCGGAGGCTCTGCCGGGGCGCCATGAACAAGGTGCTCACCAAGATGGCGTTCTGGATCCCCAGCATCGACTTCGCTGACGCACTGGAGAGTTTGCTGGAGGGTACGGACCTCATGGCGCTCGAAGAGCATATCGAGCCCATCATCAGCTGCGTCGACGGAGTCAAGAGGTTGGAGGTCCGGCGCCGGGAATAGGCACCCCGTTTCTCATCGCCGCTGCGAGTTCATGACCAAGACAATTTTATATTAAGTTGGAACTGCAACAATTATTGATGTAACATAACCCTGAAGTACTTTGAAATGAAGCGTGCTATCTTCCTGTTCGATCTTTTCTTGTATGTACACACCCTACACCTAGTTGGATAGGTTTGCCGGCGCGTAAACCCATGCTAAGGCGCTTTGAAGGACGGAACCTTAGCAGCCAGCCGGGGGGCGCTTGCTTCCGGGCAAGCCACCCTGCCGTTCTCAGCGCAGCCGCTCGAACTGTTGAGCGGACTCGAAACAGAACGTGGGTGTTGCCAATAGCGGAAGGGTTCCATCGCGTACAGGTTTTCCATATAAGGGACAAGATTTTTCGAGGTGAATAACAATATTAAAAGGGAATCGCTCAAGATTTTGCGTGACTTAGCTTTTCCATTGCCACGCGAATGGCTGTTGCGGCTGCGAACATCATCGCCTCACCTGGCTGACGGCGCCAGAGCATGGCTGATCGACGTAGCCTTCTTATCTCGAGCCATCGCGACAAAGGAGTCGATGGGTTGACTTCAAAACCAGATTTTCACAGCTTGCCCCCCTACATGGCGCGCCAAAGATGTCGGGGTTAACGACACCTATGGGATCATAGGGATCCCTAATGCGGTTGCCTGGGCACGGGGCTGTGGAAAGAGCGGGTTTAGAAGATCAACGCGGGGGATTTTTATCTAGGTTCGGGCCGCAAACGATGCGTAATACCCTAAACCTGCTTTGGTGTATATTTGGTGTTCTTGTGTTCTTGAACTAGCTACGGTGCATGCCTATCCCAAAAATCCCGAATCCTTCCTCAGTACACCTTGGGCCTCCTTTTATATGTAAAAGGGGCTGCCACAGCGGCACACAGGAGGTGGAAAGTGTCTATAGTGTACGAGTCTATCTCCAGGAACCATAGGACAAACGCATTTGATGTGATGCCGACGTGTCCTCTTGCATTATCGGGGATGGCAAGGAATTAGCTCGTCTCATCTGCCGCCACCTCGCCTCGCTTCAACGCGCGTCCAAGCTGACGAGGCATGCAGCGCCACGTTGGCTGGCTGCTGCGGTGGCAGGGTCTTCACGTAGATCTGCATGCCACCACGCAAGCGCTCTTGAGCCTTGGTCTTGACGTTGTCATTGACGTCATAATTCTCAGGCTCAAAGGTGGCGTTCTCGATGGTGTTGGGCAAGTTGCCCCGACAAGGCTCTTGCCAGGGCAGCGTAGGTCGTCCCCGGCGAGGCTCTTGCCGATGGAAACCCATCTTGACCCTTTGCTCTTCGCGCCTCTGGCTTCAATGCTGCTCGGGTAGTCTTGTATATTCGCTTCCTCTGCCCCGCCAAGCGTGGTCACGGGTGTTGCTAGTACTGCCCGTGCACAAGTAAAGGGGTACAGAAGGCCCCTACTTTTGTACACCGACAAGAAACTTTTGCGCTCAGGAAAACAATTCTTATTTTTAACAGAAGCGTGATAAAATGTTTATTCTTTTGCAGAAGATTAATAGACAAATTGCCTAGGTTTTCCTAGTTTTTCAGAATTTTTGGAGTAGCAGAAGTATGGTTGGAGTCCATATTACTACATGTTGTTCTGCTTTTGACAGATTATGTTTTCAATGCATAGTTAGCTTGTTTTCTACTTTCCATGGCTTATATTGCTCAATATAAATTGTGGAAATGATATGCTACAGTAGTCATTGTGTGGAAACAATTATGAATCTTTTCTTTGACAGTAGCAAAGTGAAATGGTTTGCTCTTTATCATACTAACCTATTTCACGAAGTTCCCTTAAGTTTTGTGCCATTGAAGTTTTCAAGTTTTGGGTGAGATGACAATATGAGGAGAATAAGGAGTGTCAAGACCCTATGCTTGGGGATGCCCAAGGCACCCCAAGGTAATATTCAAGGAATATCCAAACAACTAAGCTTGGGGATGCCCCGGAAGGCATCCCCTCTTTCGTCTCCAACATTATCGGTAACCTCACTTGGAGCTATGTTTTGATTCATCACATGATATGTGTTTTGCTTGGAGCATCATTTTATTTTGTTAGGATTTGCTTTCTGTTATTTAGAATAATAATTTGCAAATTTCTTTTCAATAAAAATGCCAAGGATAGCCTTTACCATGCTTATTTTGCAAGTCTACATGTTGCTGTTTGAAAATAGAAAGTTTACCGTTGTTGCAAAAGTTCCCTAGAAAAGTCAGAATGTGATAAAATGTTCAAACTTTTTGCAAAATGTGATCTGATAAATTTTATACAGTTTGGAAAATTTTCATAACATTTGGAGTTAGGGAAGTATTGATACACTTGCATTCTTTGTACTGTTTTTGCAGATTGTTGTTGTGTTTGCATTGTTTGCATATGTTTACATGTTTAATGATTCTATTTGAATATAGGAGTATTAAATATGCAGAGGCATTTAGTGTGCAATGTTGAATAATAATTTTAGTGATTTGCTATAGTCGAGAATGATAAGATTTTTGCATTGGTTTATACTAACTTATCTCACGAGTTCTTGTTGAGTTTTGTGTGGATGAAGCTTTTGAGATTTAGGAAAATCGTGATATGAGAAGAATTAAGGAGACACAAAAGCTCAAGCTTGGGGATGCCCAAGGCACCCCAAGATAACATTTCAAGAAGTCTCAAGCATCTAAGCTTGGGGATGCCCCGATAGGCATCCCACCTTTCCTCTTCAACAATTATCGGTTAGTATCGGTTGAGCCTAAGTTTTTGCTTCTCCACATGAGTTGTGCTATTCTTAGAATGTTAGTTTATTTTCATTTTTCTTGCTGTTTTAATAAAATACTTACATATGAAAGTTTTTAAATAAAATAGAGTCCTCAAATAGTTGCCAGGGAGGCTGGGTAAGCGGCATTCACATCCCGTCAACGAAGCTCTTTTCTATGAAATTGCTCTAGTGCTTCACTTATATATTTTTGAGGTCGATGTGCTTCAGTATTTTTGAAGAAATTCTCTCTTGCTTCACTCAAATTAATTTGAGAGAAATAAATATTATGCTCATGATCTTCATTTATATCTTTTTGGAGTAGCTTGTCGTTTACTCTTGTGCTTAACTTATATCCTATGAGTAAATTGTTGAATAAATTGAATGTCATGAAGTTGAAATCATATCATGCCTAGTGGTAGCTTCACATTGGGTTTAGAAAGTGAAATCTTTTGAGGCTTGACAATCACAATATTGGTCATACAAGCAAATCACGAATAATTAGTATAAGGAAGAGAACTTTCACATACAAATACACTATCATGGAAATCTTTTGTGATTGTGATCCCCCATCAAAATATTATATGCCAAAATTGTGGATGTTGGAAAAGGAAGACAACTTAATGGTTTATGTTTGTTCATATTCACATAGAAGTTATATTGTCATAGATCCTTCAACATGTGGTGCTCGCCCCCATCTTTGCTAGCCAAAAATTCCGCACCAAGTAGAGATACTACTTGTGCATCCAAAAATCCTGAAACCCAAATCTTATTTTCAAGAGTCCACCATACCTACCTAGGGATTGAGCAAGATCCTTCAAGTAAGTTGTCATCGGTGCAATAAGGCAATAAAATTGTTTCTAAAAGTGCTAGATCATTTAGTGTAAGAGAAAATTGAGCGTTATACGAACTTGTGGTGGCAAATAATAAAATCGACATACTTCATAATAAAGGTTGCTATCATAAGGGGCAATATAACGTGACGTTCTTTTGCACTAAGGGGTTGAGCATACAAACAAATAAGCGCATGGCAACCTCTGCTTCCCTTTGTGAAGGGTCTATCTTTTACTTTTATGTATTTACTTTTATGCAAAGAGTCAAAGTTCTTCTCTCTATTCCTTTTTATTTTTCTCTTTTGGCAAGCATCATGTGGTGAGCAAAGATCTAGGCACATATATCCAGTTGGATATGGGTAGCATGAGTTATTATTGTTGACATCACCCTTGAGGTGAATACGTTGGGAGGCGAAATTATAAGCCCCTATCTTTCTATGTGTCTGCTTGAAACATTTTGCTCATGTGTATGCGGTGAGTGTTAGCAATCATAGAAGACTATATGATGGTTGAGTATGTAGAGCTCTTACTTAAACTCTGTTGAATAAGTTGAATTGCAATTGCTTGGTGACTGAGAACATAGGTTGTTGAGTTTCAAGGGAATTCATTGTTTGAACCTTAACATGTGAATTGGTTGCTACTTTAACATGAGAAATTTTATGAGAAAGAATTGTTGTTTTGATGCTAGGAAATGTGATTGAAATTACCATTGATCAAACTTATGCACTTTGCTAGCATTCACACTTCATAAATTATTTCTTTTAGCATTTACCTACTCGAAGACGAGTAGGAATTAAGCTTGGGGATGCTGATAACATATCTATAATTTATGAAGTATTCATGCCATTATATTATCATTCTTAAACATTTTATAGCAAATTTATATCATTTTTTTGGGACTAACCTATTGACCCAGTGCCAGTTGCTGTTTTTTTGCTTGTTTTTTTACATCGCAGGAAATCAATATCAAACAGATTCCAAACACCACAAAACTTTTTGGAGATTTTTTATGGACCAGAACACCCAGGGTGGGCCAAAGAAGCACCTGGGTGGTGCCCCAAGGGGGGCACAACCAACCAGGGCGCGCCTGGGGGCCCAGGCGCGCCCAGGTGGGTTGTGCCCACCTCCATGGCCTCCCGCACCCCCACTTCACCCTATAAATTCCGAAAAATTTCAAAAACTGTCACGGTCAACCTAGATTAGAAGTTCCACCGTCGCAAGGCTCTGTAGCCACCGAAAACCAATCTAGAACCCATTCCGGCACCCTGCCGGAGGGGGGAATCATCACCGGTGGCCATCTTCATCATCCCGGCGGCCACCATAATGAGGAGGGAGTAGTCCACTCTCGGGGCTGAGGATTTGTAGCAGTAGCTATGTGTTTAATCTCTCTCTCTCTCTCTCTCTCGTGTTCTTGAGATGGCACGATCTTGATGTATCGCAGGCTTTGTTAATATAGTTGGATCATATGGTGTTTCCCCCTCTCTATCTTGTTGTGATGAATTGAGTTTTTCCCTTTGAGATTTCATTGTTATCGAATTGAATACTTTTATGGATTTGAGAGCACTTGATATATGTCTTGCATACGAATTCTCGTGGTGACAATGGGGAATCATATTGATTCACATGACATGTGTTTTGGCATTCAACTCGCGGATTCCCACGGTGACATTGGGGTAATATATGCATAGGGGTTTATGCACGTTCTCGTCTTTTTGTTTCTCTAGTAGAAATCTTGGGGCACTCTTTGAGGTTCTTTGTGTTGGATTGAGTATTATGAATCTAAAATTATTTGGTGTTATTTTAGTACGAACTCTTGGATAGATCGATCGGAAAGAATAGCTTTGAGGTGGTTTTATACCCTATAAATGATTTCTTCTTATGTTCTCCGCTAGATAGGAACTTTGGAGTGTTTCTTCGTTGCACATTGAGGGAGGGTGTGACACCCTCGATTCAATCGTACACTAATCATACACTCAAATGTGTAAGATCAAGATCAAGGACTCACGAGAAGATATCACAACACAACTCTAGACACCAATTAAAATAATACAAGCTTTATATTACAAGCCAGGGGCCTCGAGGGCTGGAATACATAAGCTCGAATACACAAGAGTCAGCGGAAGCAACAATATCTGAGTACAGACATAATTTAAACAAGTCTGCCTTAAGAAGGCTAGCACAAAAGCAACAACGATCGAAAAGGCAAGGCCTCCTGCCTGGGAGCCTCCTAACTACTCCTAGTCGTTGGTGGCCTCCACATAGTAGTAGGCACCCTCTGTGTAGTAGCAATCATCGGTGGTGTCATCTGGCTCTTGAGCTCCACCATCTGGTTGTGACATCCGGAAAGGAGAAAGGGGGAAAAGAGGGAGCAAAGCAACCGTGAGTACTCATGCAAAGTACTCGCAAGACTTACATCAGATCTAAACTTAGTATGCATCCGTATCAAAGGAAATGGGTTGTATCTGTGGACTAAACTGCAGAATGCCAGAAGAGAAGGGGAAAGCCTAGCCTATCGAAGACTAGCATCTTCAAGCATATTCAAGCATCTTGCAGCATATAGAAGAGTACAGATCAACATAATGTACAGTAGTAGTAGTGTTATCAACCTCGGCCAGAGATCCTTTCTCGACTCCTTGCGAGAAAGCAATCCCAGAGCCAAACTATCTAGTTATCACCTCAAGTATCCAGTTCTAGTTGTATCGATCGGGATACAACTCCAAGTGTCCATTACCGTAGGACAGGCTATCGATAGATGTTTTCTTCCCTGCAGGGGTGCACCAACTTACCCAACACGCTCGATTAACTCCGGTCGAACACACTTTCCTGGGTCATGCCCGGCCTCGGCCAAACAATACGCAGCAACCCGACCTAGGCTTAATCGAGAGGTCAGCACGCCGGACTAAGCCTATGCCCCCAGGGGTCATGGGCCATCTCCCCGGGAACTCCTGCGCATTGCGTACACGGCCGGTGAGCAGACCTAGCTACCTCCTTAAACAAGGAAGGATCTTACACAGTCCAACCCGGCGCGGGCCGCTCAATCACCGATGTCTATTAAGCTTCGGCTGATGTATATGACGCAGAAAGCCCATACTATGCCCATGTGATGGTTAGTGCTATCAGGCCAGAGGCCCCTCGGATCAAATATCCAAACCGTTAGTGTGTTGGTAGTGCGGTCATGAGCAGAGACTCACGAAAGATGTGACCCCGTCGCCCCATCTCGAGTACTTGCGGCAAGGGGTAAGAATGCCCGACCACGCCTTGTAACTATCTCGTGGGCACCTTCTGGGTCAACTCGACTCCACATCACTCGCAATTAAGCTCGCGGAGGTACCCCTCAGGGCCGACCCATCTTTAGTAACATGGTTCAGTGTAAAGTCATAGTAACTGTGTGTGTAACACCAAGGGAAACCCTGAGGAACCACCCTCGGTGGATTCCACTCGATGTAATCATCAAGGTGAACATAAGAGGAAGCACCCTCGAGGTTCACACTTGAGGGGTTGCACGACAGAGTCATATCGGAAGTGGTTAAGGAGGAAATCACCCTCGATGACCACGACCGAATAGCTACACTACAGAGATCTCATCAAGAGTGATGTGCGGTGTCGGGGCCTGGACATCGATCATGTTGATCGATACATCAAACATAAAGCGGGGCAACAAGGACAAGGTGGGGGTCACTGATGGATCATAACCAACCTATACTAAGCAGTTTAGGATAAGCAGGTAGGTAACATTAAGCAGGTAACAAAAACTGAAGGAAATATGCCCTAGAGGCAATAATAAAGTTATTATTTATTTCCTTATATCATGATAAATGTTTATTATTCATGCTAGAATTGTATTAACCGGAAACATAATACATGTGTGAATACATAGACAAACAGAGTGTCACTAGTATGCCTCTACTTGACTAGCTCGTTAATCGAAGATGGTTACGTTTCCTAATCATAAACAAAAGAGTTGTTATTTGATTAACGGGATCACATCACTAGGAGAATTATGTGATTGACATGACCCATTCCATTAGCTTAGCACCCGATCGTTTAGTATGTTGCTATTGCTTTCTTCATGACTTATACATGTTCCTATGACTATGAGATTATGCAACTCCCGTTTGCCGGAGGAACACTTTGGGTACTACCAAACGTCACAACGTAACTGGGTGATTATAAAGGAGTACTACAGGTGTCTCCAAAGGTACATGTTGGGTTGGCGTATTTCGAGATTAGGTTTTGTCACTCCGATTGTCGGAGAGGTATCTCTGGGCCCTCTCGGTAATGCACATCACTTAAGCCTTGCAAGCATTGCAACTAAATGAGTTAGTTGCGGGATGATGTATTACAAAACGAGTAAAGAGACTTGCCGGTAACGAGATTGAACTAGGTATTGGAATACCGATGATCGAATCTCGGGCAAGTAACATACCGATGACAAAGGGAACAACGTATGTTGTTATGCGGTCTGACCGATAAAGATCTTCGTAGAATATGTAGGAGCCAATATGGGCATCCAGGTCCCGCTATTGGTTATTGACCAGAGACGTGTCTCGGTCATGTCTACATTGTTCTCGAACCCGTAGGGTCCGCACGCTTAAGGTTACGATGACAGTTATATTATGAGTTTATGCATTTTGATGTAACGAAGGTTGTTCGGAGTCCCGGATGTGATCACGGACATGACGAGGAGTCTCGAAATGGTCGAGACATAAAGATTGATATATTGGAAGCCTATGTTTGGATATCGGAAGTGTTCCGGGTGAAATCGGGATTTTACCGGAGTACCGGGAAGGTTACCGGAACCCCCCGAGAGCTAAATGGGCCATGATGGGCCTTAGTGGAAAAGAGAAGAGGCAGCCCTACATGGGCGGCGCGCCTCCCCCTTCCCCTAGTCCTATTAGGACTAGGAGAGGTGGCCAGCCCCCTCCTTCTCTTTTCCCCCTCCGCGAATCCTATTTCAACTAGGATTGGGGGGGAAATCCTACTCCCAGAGGGAGTAGGACTCTCCTGGCGCACCCCTTGTGGCCGGCCAGCCTCCCTCCCCTTTGGTCCTTTATATACTGAGGTAGAGGCACCCTAGAACACACAAGTTGATCCACGTGATCTATTCCTTAGCCGTGTGCGGCGCCCCCAGCCACCATAGTCCTCGATAATATTGTAGCGGTGCTTAGGCGAAGCCCTGCAGCAGTAGTACGTCAAGATCGTCACCACGCCGTCGTGCTGACGGAACTCTTCCCCGACACTTTGCTGGATCGGAGTCCGGGGATCCTCATCGAGTTGAACGTGTGCTCAAACTCGGAGGTGCCATAGTTTCGGTGCTTGATCGGTTGGATCGTGAAGACGTACGACTACTTCCTCTACGGTGCGTCAACGCTTCCGCAGTCGGTCTACGTGGGTACGTAGACAACACTCTCCCCTCTTGTTGCTATGCATCACATGATCTTGCGTGTGCGTAGGAATTTTTTTGAAATTACTACGAAACCCAACGGTGGCATCCGAGCCTAGGTTATTTATGTTGATGTTATATGCACGAGTAGAACACAAGTGAGTTGTGGGCGATATAAGTCATACTGCCTACCAGCATGTCATACTTTGGTCGGCGGTATTGTTGGACGAGACGACCCGGACCAACATTACGCGTACGCTTACGCGAGACCGGTTTCCCCGACGTGCTTTGCACATAGGTGGCTTGCGGGCGACTGTCTCTCCAACTTTAGTTGAACCGAGTGTGGCTACGCCCGGTCCTTGCGAAGGTTAAAACGGAGTCAAATTGACAAACTATCGTTGTGGTTTTGATGCGTAGGTGAGATTGGTTCTTACTTAAGCCCATAGCAGCCACGTAAAACTTGCAACAACAAAGTAGAGGACGTCTAACTTGTTTTTGCAGGGCATGTTGTGATGTGATATGGTCAAGGCATGATGATAAATTTTATTGTATGAGATGATCATGTTTTGTAACCGAGTTATCGGCAACCGGCAGGAGCCATATGGTTGTCGCTTTATTGTATGCAATGCAATCGCGATGTAATGCTTTACTTTATCACTAAACGGTAGCGATAGTCGTAGAAGCACAAGCTTGGCGAGACGACAACGATGCTACGATGGAGATCAAGGTGTCACACCGGTGACGATGGTGATCACGACGGTGCTTCGGAGATGGAGATCACAAGCACAAGATGATGATGGCCATATCATATCACTTATATTGATTGCATGTGATGTTTATCTTTTATGCATCTTATCTTGCTTTGATTGACGGTAGCATTATAAGATGATCTCTCACTAAATTATCAAGAAGTGTTCTCCCTGAGTATGCACCGTTGCGAAAGTTCTTCGTGCTGAGACACCACGTGATGATCGGGTGTGATAGGTTCTACGTTCAAATACAACGGGTGCAAAACAGTTGCACACGCGGAATACTCAGGTTATACTTGACGAGCCAAGCATATACAGATATGGCCTCGGAACACAGAGACCGAAAGGTCGAGCGTGAATCATATAGTAGATATGATCAACATAATGATGTTCACCAATGAAACTACTCCATCTCACGTGATGATCGGACATGGTTTAGTTGATTTGGATCACGTAATCACTTAGAGGATTAGAGGGATGTCTATCTAAGTGGGAGTTCTTTAAGTAGATTAATTGAACTTAAATTTATCATGAACTTAGTCCTGGTAGTATTTTGCAAATTATGTTGTAGATCAATAGCTCGCGTTGTTGTTTCCCTGTATTTATTTTGATATGTTCCTAGAGAAAATTGTGTTGAAAGATGTTAGTAGCAATGATGCGGATTGGATCTGTGATATGAGGTTTATCCTCATTGCTGCACAGAAGAATTATGTCCTTGATGCACCGCTAGGTGACGGACCTATTGCAGGAGCAGATGCAGACGTTATGAACGTTTGGCTAGCTCAATATGATGACTACTTGATAGTTTAGTGCACCATGCTTAATGGCTTAGAATCAGGACTTCAAAGACGTTTTGAACGTCATGGAGCATATGAGATGTTCCAGGAGTTGAAGTTAATATTTCAAGCAAATACCCGAGTTGAGAGATATGAAGTCTCCAACAAGTTCTATAGCTAGAAGATGGAGGAGAATCGCTCAACTAGTGAGCATGTGCTCAGATTGTCTGAGTACTACAATCGCTTGAATCAAGTGGGAGTTAATCTTCCAGATAAGATAGTGATTGACAGAATTCTCTAGTCACCATCACCAAGTTAGTAGAAACTTCGTGATGAACTATGATATGCAAGGGATAACGGAAACGATTCCCAAGCTCTTCGTGATGCTGAAATCAACGAAGGTAGAAATCAAGAAAAACATCAAGTGTTGATGGTTGACAAGACTACTAGTTTCAAGAAAAAGGGCAAAGGGAAGAAGGGGAACTTCAAGAAGAACGGCAAGCAAGTTGCTGCTCAAGTGAAGAAGCCCAAGTCTGATCCTAAGCCTGAGACTAAGTGCTTCTACTGCAAAGGGACTGGTCATTGGAAGCGGAACTACCCCAAGTGATTGGCGGATAAGAAGGATGGCAAAGTGAACATAAGTATATTTGATATACATGTTATTGATGTATACTTTACTAGTGTTTATAGCAACCCCTCAGTATTTGATGCTAGTTCAGTTGCTAAGAGTAGTAACTCGAAACGGGAGTTGCAGAATAAACAGAGACTAGTTAAGGGTAAAGTGACGATGTGTGTTGGAAGTGGTTCCAAGATTGATATGATCATCATCGCACACTCCCTATACTTTCGGGATTAGTGTTGAACCTGAATAAGTGTTATTTGGTGTTTGCGTTAAGCATGAATATGATTTGATCATGTTTATTGTAATACGGTTATTCATTTAAGTAAGAGAATAAATTGTTGTTCTGTTTACATGAATAAAACCTTATATGGTTACACACCCAATGAAAATAGTTCATTGGATCTCGATCGTAGTGATACACATAATCATAATACTGAAACCAAAAGATGCAAAGTTAATAATGATAGAGCAACTTATTTGTGGCACTACCGTTTAGGTCATATTGGTGTAAAGCGCATGAAGAAACTCCATGCTGATGGACTTTTGGAATCACTTGATTATGAATCAGTTGATGCTTGCGAACCATGCCTCATGGGCAAGATGACTAAGACTCTGTTCTTCGGAACAATGGAGCGAGCAACAGATTTGTTCGAAATCATACATACTGATGTATGTGGTCCGATGAATATTGAGGCTCGCGATAGGTATCATTATTTTCTGATCTTCACAAATGATTTGAGCAGATATGAGTATATCTACTTGATGAAACAAAGGTCTGAAACATTTGAAAAATTCAAAGAAATTCAGAGTGAAGTGGAGAATCATCGTAACAAAAATGAAAGTTTCTACGATATGATCGCAGAAGTAAAATATTTGAGTTACGAGTTTGGTCTTCAATTAAAACAATGTGGAATAGTTTCATAAACTCATGCCACCTGGAACACCACGGCATAATGGTGTGTCTGAATGTCATAACTGTACTTTATTAGATATGGTGCGATCTATGATGTCTCTTACCGATCTACCACTATCATTTTGGGGTTATGCATTAGAGACAGTTGCATTCACGTTAAATAGGGCACCATCTAAGTCCGTTGAGACGACACAATCTGAACTGTGGTTTGGCAAGAAACCAAAGTTGTCGTTTCTTAAACTTTGGGGTTGTGATGCTTATATGAAAAAGTTTCATCCTAATAAGCTCAAACCCAAATCGGAGAAATATGTCTTCATAGGATACCCAAAGGAGACTGTTGGGTACACCTGCCATCACAAATCCGAAGGCAAGACTTTTGTTGCTAAATTCGAAGTTTTTCTAGAGAAGAAGTTTCTCTCGAAAGAAGTGAGTGGGAGGAAAGTAGAACTTGATGAGGTAACTGTACCTGCTCCCTTATTGGAAAGTAGTTCATCACAGAAATCTGTTCCTGTGACTACTACACCAATTAGTGAGGAAGCTAATGATGATGATCATGTAACTTCAGATCAAGTTACTACCAAATCTCGTAGGTAAACCAGAGTGAGATCCGCACCAGAGTGGTACGGTAATCCTGTTCTGGAAGTCATGTTACTAGACCATGACGAACTTGCGAACTATGAGGAAGCGATGATGAGCCCAGATTCTGCGAAATGGTTTGAGGCCATGAAATCTGAGATATGATCCATGTATGAGAACAAAGTATGGACTTTGATGGATTTACCCGATGATCGGAAAGCCATAGAAAATAAATGGATCTTCAAGAGGAAGACAGACGCTGATAGTAGTATTACTATCTACAAAGCTAGAATTGTCGCAAAAGGTTTTCGACAAGTTCAAGGTGTTGACTACGATGAGATTTTCTCACTCGTATCTCTGCTTAAGTCTGTCCGAATCATGTTAGCAATTGTCGCATTTTATGAAATCTGGCAAATGGATAAACAAAACTGCATTCCTTAATGGATTTACTAAAGAAGAGTTGTATACGATGCAACTAGAAGGTTTTGTCGATCCTAAAGGTGTTAACTAAATATGTAAGCTCCAGCGATCCATCTATGGACTGGTGCAAGAATCTCGGAGTTGGAATATACGCTTTGATAAGTTGATCAAAGCATATAGTTTTATACAGACTTGCGATGAAGCCTGTATTTACAAGAAAGTGAGTGGGAGCACTACATCATTTCTGATAAGTATATGTGTATGACATATTGTTGATCGGAAATAATGTAGAATTATTCTGCAAAGCATAAAGGAGTGTTTGAAAGGAGTTTTTTAAAGAAAGACCTTGGTAAAGCTGCTTGCATATTGAGTATCAAGATCTATAGAGATAGATCAAGACGCTTGATAAATTTTTCAATGAGTACATACCTTGACAAGATTTTGAAGTAGTTCAAAATGGAACAGTCAAAGAAAAAGTTTCTTGCCTGTGTTACAAGGTGTGAAGTTGAGTAAAACTCAAAGCCCGACCACGGCAGAAGATAGAAAGAGAATGAAAGTCATTCCTTATGCCTCAGTCATAGGTTCTATAAAGTATGCCATGCTGTGTACCAGATCTATTGTATACCCTACACTGTGTTAAGCAAAGGAGTACAATAGTGATCTAAGAGTAGATCACTGGACAGCGGTCAAAATTATCCTTAGTGGAATAAGGAATATTTCTCAATTATGGAGGTGACAAAAAGGTTTGTCGTAAAAAGTTACGTCGATGCAAGTTTTGACACAGATCTGGATGACTCTAAGTCTCGATCTAGATACATATTGAAAGTGGGAGCAATAAGCTAGAGTAGCTCCGTGCAGAGCATTGTTGACATAGAAATTCGCAAAATACTTACGGATCTGAATGTGACAGACCCGTTGACTAAAATTATCTCATAAGCAAAACATGATCACACCTTAGTACTCTTTGGGTGTTAATCACATAGCGATGTGAACTAGATTACTGACTCTAGTAAACCCTTTGGGTGTTGATCACATATCGATGTGAACTATGGGTGTTAATCACATGGTGATACGAACTATTGCTGTTAAATCACATAGCGATGTGAACTAGATTATTGACTCTAGTGCAAGTGGGAGACTGAAGGAAATATGCCCTAGAGGCAATAATAAAGTTATTATTTATTTCCTTATATCATGATAAATGTTTATTATTCATGCTAGAATTGTATTAACCGGAAACATAATACATGTGTGAATACATAGACAAACAGAGTGTCACTAGTATGCCTCTACTTGACTAGCTCGTTAATCGAAGATGGTTATGTTTCCTAACCATAAACAAAAGAGTTGTTATTTGATTAACGGGATCACATCATTAGGAGAATGATGTGATTGACATGACCCATTCCATTAGCTTAGCACCCGATCGTTTAGTATGTTGCTATTGCTTTCTTCATGACTTATACATGTTCCTATGACTATGAGATTATGCAACTCCCGTTTGCCGGAGGAACACTTTAGGTACTACCAAACGTCACAACGTAACTGGGTGATTATAAAGGAGTACTACAGGTGTCTCCAAAGGTACATGTTGGGTTGGCGTATTTCGAGATTAGGTTTTGTCACTCCGATTGTCAGAGAGGTATCTCTGGGCCCTCTCGGTAATGCACATCACTTAAGCCTTGCAAGCATTGCAACTAAATGAGTTAGTTGCGGGATGATGTATTACAGAACGAGTAAAGAGACTTGGCAGTAATGAGATTGAACTAGGTATTGGAATACCGACGATCGAATCTCGGGCAAGTAACATACCGATGACAAAGGGAACAACGTATGTTGTTATGCGGTCTGACCGATAAAGATCTTTGTAGAATATGTAGGAGCCAATATGGGCATCCAGGTCCCGCTATTGGTTATTGACCGGAGACGTGTCTCGGTCATGTCTACATTGTTCTCGAACCCGTAGGGTCCACACGCTTAAGGTTACGATGACAGTTATATTATGAGTTTATGCATTTTGATGTACCGAAGGTTGTTCGGAGTCCAGGATGTGATCACGGACATGACGAGGAGTCTCGAAATGGTCGAGACATAAAGATTGATATATTGGAAGCCTATGTTTGGATATCGGAAGTGTTCCGGGTGAAATCGGGATTTTACCGGAGTACCGGGAAGGTTACCGGAACCCCCCGGGAGCTAAATGGGCCATGATGGGCCTTAGTGGAAAAGAGAAGAGGCAGCCCTACATGGGCTGCGCGCCTCCCCCTTCCCCTAGTCCTATTAGGACTAGGAGAGGTGGCCGGCCCCCTCCTTCTCTTTTCCCCCTCCGCGAATCCTATTCCAACTAGGATTGGGGGGGGAATCCCAGAGGGAGTAGGACTCTCCTGGCGCACCCCTTGTGGCCGGCCAGCCTCCCTCCCCTTTGGTCCTTTATATACTGAGGTAGAGGCACCCTAGAACACACAAGTTGATCCACATGATCTATTCCTTAGCCGTGTGCGGCGCCCCCAGCCACCATAGTCCTCGATAATATTGTAGCGGTGCTTAGGCGAAGCCCTGCAGCAGTAGTACGTCAAGATCGTCACCACGCCGTCGTGCTGACGGAACTCTTCCCCGACACTTTGCTGGATCGGAGTCCGGGGATCGTCATCGAGCTGAACGTGTGCTCGAACTCGGAGGTGCCATAGTTTCGGTGCTTGATCGGTTGGATCGTGAAGACGTACGACTACTTCCTCTACGGTGCGTCAACGCTTCCGCAGTCGGTCTGCGTGGGTACGTAGACAACACTCTCCCCTCTCGTTGCTATGCATCACATGATCTTGCGTGTGCGTAGGAAATTTTTTGAAATTACTACAAAACCCAACAAAAACAAGCTATGCATCAGAGTAGGATCATACAAAAAGCAGTAGCAGTTCTAGTGCAAGCATGAGAGGGAAATAAATGGGCGATATCGAAATTCTCAACGGGGGTTTGCTTGCCTGGAAGCTCTGTTGAAAAGGAAGAAGTGTCGTCATCGACGTAGTCGATCACAAGGGCATCAACATCTGTCTCGAGGTCTACTGGAGACAAGAGGGGGAATAAACAATAAATATAAAGCATCACAAAGCATAACATGGCAATATGTTGTGCCAGGTGTGACCTAAGGTATGGCTACACGATATATGTAAAGGGGGGAAACAACCGGGAATGTTTTCCCGGTTCCGGACCTGTGTCAGACAGATGACCAGAGGGGGAATGTTCCATGTTCATATAGTTAGAGGCATTTGACAGGTATGTGGGTAGCGTATTTGGGTTCTTCTCGTTTTTCTGAGCAACTTTCATGTATAAAGTTTTTCGATCTGAGCTACGGTTTAATTTCTATGAATTTTCAAAGTTTTAAACATTTTCTAGAATTAAATATAATTAACAGAAAGGTTTATTGCATCATCCTGACATCAAAGTGACATCAGCAGTCAGCAGGGCGGCTGACCAGGTCAAACTGACTAGTGGGTCCCAACTGTCATAGACATAGGGGCTAACAGTGTTTTATTTTAACTAATCAGAGTTAATTAGCTACTGGACCCCACCTATCAATGACTCATTAACTAATTAATTAATTATAATTATAAAAAACATTTTAGTTAGAGGATTAAGCGGTGAGGCCCGCGTGTCAGTGGCACTGAGTGCCAGTTAGCATAGTTCGTGGTCAACTGGGTCCATGGGGGCCACAGGCAGTGACCAAGAGGCGGGCCCCGCCGGTGCCAGGTCAGCGCCGGTGCCGAAGCAACGCCGGCGAGGCCATCCACGGCGGCCGAACGCCGGAGACGGCCGGAATCGTGCTACGGCGCATCATTTGAGCCATGGTCGGGCGCGTTCGGAAGCTGACAATCTCGCGCGTCGAATGCTACCAACGTTTGGGCCTTGGAATGGCCGGAACATCGTCGGCGACGAGCGCGGCGGATGGCAGTTTGGGTGTGGACGGGGATCGTGCTACGGGGCTCCAAAACGACCGCGGTTGGTCGCGTTCGAACGCGGGCTCGATGCCGCGTCGCGTGGTGTGGTCGGTTGGACTCGAGGGTGACCGGAACTGCGCCGACGACGAGTGGGGGCGGCGGTGGCTTTCGGGCGATCGACGCAACGGTAGTAGCAATGTGCAAAAGCGCGAACTAAAGGGGTGTGGGAGGTACTATGCAACGCGGCGAGCGCTTGGGCATCAGCCTGTGACCAAATGGTCGACGGAGACACGCCGGCGACGTGCCCGGGCGGCGGCGCGTTCGGGCACTATGGAAGAAGTAGCTGGCGAGTGTGCGAGAGCGAACAGAGAGATGGGGAAGGAAGAGGAGCTCACCGAGCGGCACGGCGATGGCCCTTGGCAGTTTAGGAGCGCAGGGGAAGGCCGAATCGACAACGGTGGCATCGCGGTGGCCGGACATGGGGACGAGGACGAACGGTGGCTACGGTGCTTCCCGGTTCCAGCAGAGGGCGCCAGTCGAAGGAGTCGACCCCGGCGGGGCTCACCGACAGGGTCAGCGGGCGCGGGGCCGCCGGTGGCCACGACAACAACAGAGGACGGCGGCGACTGCGCTCAGAGGTGGACGAGGAATGAGGGGGGAGGCGAGGAGGAAACTGGTGGGGAGAGGGAGAGGCGAAGCGGGGCAAGTGATGAGGTGAGTGGGAGAGGCTCCTGAGGCGTCGCCCTTATCCTCTCTCGGTGAAGTGGTCGGGCGGCGCCGAGGCGCCCGGTCGGTCGAACAGTGGGAGGTGGGAGACGACAGGGGAGGGGGAATGGGCCACATGGCCTGTTGGGCTTAGCTCGGGGGGGGGGGGGGGGGGGGGGGGGGGGGGGTTAGGGGCCTTTTCTCTCTCTCACCTCCTCTTTTAGTTTTAGTTTTCTTTTTATCTTTTTAAACTTCTGTTTCAAGTAGTTTAGGCTAGTTAAACACTTTGCAAAAATGTTGGTTCACCACCAATATTAATTATGCATTATATGGCACAAGATGAACATTTTAGTTTTCATGTTTGAGCAATTTTGAATTTCACTCAGCATTTGAAATTGAATTCAACTGGAATTTGAAATGGAATATTGATCAAAGTGACTAAGCATTGTTATAGCAAAATGATTAGCTTGATGTCATGGATTACTGTAGCATCATTACACCGGGGTGTTACAACTCTCCTCCTCTAAAAGAAATTCTTGTCCCGAGAATTAAGAGGTGGAAGGGAACATGTCGGGGTATTTAGCACGGAGGTTATCCTCGTGTTCCCAAGTGGCTTCATCTTTAGTATGATTCGACCATTGCACCTTGAGGAACTTGGTAACCTTTAGGCGGGTTCAACGTTCAGCTTCTTCGAGAATGCGGATCGGATGCTCTTTGTATGTGAGATCATCTTGAACTTCAATCAATTCCGGATCCACTTCACGTTCCGGATCCTTGAAACATCGACGAAGTTGGGACACGTGGAAGACGTCATGGACGTGAGAGAACTGAGGTGGCAACTCCAATTGATAAGCCAGCAGTCCACGACGGGCCAGAATGCGGAAAGGAGCAATGTAGCGGGGAGCTAGCTTGTCCTTGACTCCGAACTGATGAGTGCCTCTCAAAGGAGTGACACGAAGATAAGCTTGTTCACCAGGTTGATAAGTTGAACCCCGGTGTTTCCGGTCATAGTTGCTCTTCTGGCGGGACTGGGCCGCCTTGAGATTATCCCGGACAATGCGAACCTGCTCTTCAGCTTGTTGAATAATGTCTAGACCAATGAGCGTCCGTTCCCCAGTTTCTGACCAATTCAGAGGGTTTCGGCACTTACATCCATAAAGCACTTCAAAGGGTGCCATCTTCAAGCTGGCTTGATAGCTGTTGTTATAAGAGAACTCCGCATAAGAGAGAGATTCTTGCCACTTCTTGCCGAAAGAAATAACACAAGCCCGAAGCATGTCTTCAAGAATTTGATTTACTCGCTCGACTTGGCCTTGGGATTGGGGATGATAAGCAGTGCTCCAGGTAATATGAGTTCCCATTGCCTCTTGAAAACTATCCCAGAACTTTGAAGTGAATATACTGCCACGGTCTAAACTAATCTCCTTCGGAATGCCGTGGAGTGACACAATTTGGGAGATGTACAAGTTTGCAAATTGACTAGCTGCGATAGTCTCCTTGACTGGCAGAAAGTGAGCAACCTTCGAGAATTGGTCGATGACGACGAAGATAGCATCCTTTCTGAGACTTGGGAAGGCTAGTGACGAAGTCCATCTGAATCTTATCCCACTTCCATTCAGGAATCAGAAGTGGTTGTAGAAGTCCAGCTGGTTTCTGATGTTCTGCTTTGACACGACGACAAACGTCACATTCTTCAATATATCAAGCAATATCTTGCTTCATCTTGGACCACCAATACTTCTGACGAATGTCTAAGTACATCTTGGTATTTCCCGGATGAATAGAGAGAGGGGTGTCATGCGCTTGTTTCATCACCTTCTCTGTCATAAGCTCGAACCGGGGTACTACAATACGATCTCTGAAATATAAGGTTCCATCTTCACCAAGTGAGAAATCTCTGGATTTCTCTAAGGCAAGATCCTTTTTCATTAGATCAACATGAGCATCTTTGGCTTGTGCAGACTTAATTGCTTTTAGAAGAGTTGGTTCCAAGACAAGGTTATTCAGAGAACCCTGTGGAACTAGTTGAAGGTTCAGCTTGCATAGCTCTTCATAAAGGCGGGGTTGAGCTTTGTAGACCATGTGATTATTGCAATAAGACTTACGGCTCAGGGCATCGGCCATTACATTAGCCTTACTAGGGGTATAGGATATACCGCAATTGTAGTCAGCAATAGCTTCCATCCATCGTTGCTGACGAAGGTTCAGATCTGGCTGAGTAAACAAATACTTCAGACTCTGATGATCGATGAAGATCTCACAACGTTTACTGAGAAGGTACTGTCACCACAGCTTTAGTGCATAGATAACCGCAGCAAGATCAAGGTCGTGAACTGGGTAGTTCTCTTCGTGAGGACGCACTTGACGGGAGGCATAAGAAATCACCCTGCGCTCTTGCATTAGGACACAGCCTAATCCTTGTCGTGAAGTTTCGCAATAGATGACGAAGTCCTTGCGAGAATCAGGGGAGCAAGCATTGGGGCAGATGCCAGCTTGTCCTTGAGTGCCTGGAAACTTTCCTGACACTTATCAGTCCGATCAAACTTAATGCCTTTGTGTAGCAGATTAGTCAGTGGCTTGGCGATATTGGAGAAGTTCTCGACAAAGCAGCGACAATAGCTAGCTAGTCCGAGAAAGCTTATGACTTGCTTGACAGTCTTCGGAGGGGTCCAGTCAAGAATAGCTTGCACTCGCTCTGGGTTGACGGCAATACCATCCTTGGAGATGACATGCCCAAGGTAGGTTACTCCGGGAAGCCAGAATTCACACTTGGAATACTTGGCATAAAGTTGATGTTCTCGAAGCTTCTCTAGAACAAGTCGAAGATGTTCAGCATGTTCTTATTTGTTCTTCGAATATACCAGGATATCATCCAGATAGACCACGACGAACTTGTCGAGGTAATCCATGAATATGTAGTTTATCAGACAGGAGAATGTGGCTGGAGCATTGGTCAAGCCAAAAGACATGATGGTGTACTCGTAAGAACCGTAACGAGTGACGAATGCGGTCTTTGGAATATCCTCTTCACGAACACGGATCTGGTGGTAACCCAACCTCAAGTCAAGTTTAGAGAATATCGATGAACCAGCCAGTTGATCATACAGATCATTGATCCGAGGAAGGGGATATTTGTTCTGAATTGTAGCTTGGTTGATAAGACGGTAGTGTTGGACCAAACGGTTTGTTCCGTCCTTCTTGACGAAAAGATAAGGTGCTCCCCAAGCAGAGGAACTTGGACGAATGAAACCCTTGCAAACAGATTTGTTGATTTCCTCCGTAAGTTCAAGGAGCTCATGAGGCGGCATCTTGTAGGGTCATTTGACAATAGGAATAGTGTCTGGTTTCAAGTCGATGACGAACTCGACAGCCCGAGCAGGGGGTATTCCTAGAAGTTCTTCTGGAAACACATCTAGGAAGTCGCAAACAACTGGAACCTTTTCAATTCCCTCAAGAGGTGTTGCGTTCAACGCATTCAAGACATAAAGCCGTGCTTCAGCATTTTGAACAATCTGAGCATGGTAGCTTACTATCTCATCGGAAGGATGTAGGAGATGAACGCCTTTGGTGGTGCAAACGATAGAGGCGGTATGTGCTTTCAACCATTCCATTCCCAGAATGAGGTCAGTGTTGGAAGACTCGAGAATAATGGGTGAAATAAGGAATTCCAACCCTTCAATCTCAACGGGAACGTCGCGACCAATCATGGTAGTTTGACATCGGCCCGCAGGGGTGCGTACCACTATCGGAGTGTTCATGGGCTTGCATCGAATGTCGTGTGTGTATGCAAACTTTTCTGACATAAATGAATGTGATGCTCCTGAATCGAATAAAATAGAAGGCGGCACTGAGTTAACAAGGAGAGTACCCATCACAGTGGCAGGCTGGTCTTGAGCTTCATTCAGATCAATGTTGTTAGCCTGCCCACGACCATAAGGTCGGGCATTTTTGTTGCGGGGTTGATTGTTACCACGAGCATTAGAAGGTAGAGCCAGCTGATTCTGATTCTGAGGATAGTTCCTGGAACGGTGACCTGGAAGGCCACACTTGAAGCACAGACCATCATTGGGATTGGGAGTAGGAGCTTGGGGTGGTACAGCTCGAAGAGGTTGCCTCTGCGGTGGAGGGGGAAGACGAGGTGCAGCATAGGACTGTATTGGTGTAGGTGCAGTTGGACGATACATGCTGTGGGGGATCCATATCCGACGCCTCTGTGCTAATGGGCCCGAAGATGAGCCAACGTCATGGCTGCACCTGAAGGATCCCTGGTGTTCTTGAAGACCAGTCTCAACCTGAATAGCCTTGTTCACTATGGTGGCGAAATCAACAAAGTCATGCACTAGGAGCACTAGCTTGATATCAGGTGAAGTCCATCACGAAACTTCTCTTGTTTACGAGCATCAGTAGCAATGTCTTCTTCAGCATAACGGGACAAGTCCAAGAAATCCCGCTGATAAGCATCTACAGACTTGTTGCCTTGGGTGAGGTTGCGGAACTCGCGCTTCTTCTTGTCCATGATTCCTTGAGGAATGAAGCGGGCACGGAAAGCATCTTGGAAATCCGGCCAAGTGATGACCGTTCCAGTAGGTAGGGTACGCCTGTGGCTGTCCCACCATTGAGCAGCGGGACCCTTCAGAAAGAATGATGCAAAGGTGACATAGCTAGCAAGGGCCACACTAGCAGACTCCATTTCATACATGATGTCGCGGAGCCAGTCATCAGCATCAAGGGGCTGAGTTGAGCTGTGGTAAATAGTTGGGTTGAGGCGCATGAAGTCCTGCAGAGTTACCGGTGTTGGCTGTTGATTCATGTTCGGACGAGGAAACTGAGCCATCATTTCTTCCATGAACTGGCGGTTCAGCTCAAATTGTTGCATCATTCCAGCAAAGAATTCGGGCGGTGGTGGATCGTTGACACCACGGTCAAGGCCAGCGGGTCTAACCATCCTGCTAACATGTAACAGGGGGTAGTTCAGCAATGAGCATTTGCAAAGACAAGGATCATTCATGATGAAACATGCATAATGAAAGAGGTACGATGGATACCACTTCGTAGTCAACACGACAGTGTGTGTACTATTCAAAATACTATTCTAAGGAAAAACTATGGCTTATCCAACTTTGGGGTGAATGTGGTCACAGGATCCTAATGTTAGAGTTAGTAAATTCGTTTAACCCGAATGGAAGAGAGATCAGAATCCCAGAGTATAGAGGAGGAGTAAAAGATCCTACTACCACCCAATGGCGACATGGGCCCGTAAGACACACAACCATGTTAGTAAAAGTTTTTTGTGACTAGACTCAACTTCAGCCAAGGAGTTGGAAAGGGGGCTACCTATAGGCAGTCGGCTCTGATACCAACTTGTGACGCCCTCGATTCAATCGTACACTAATCATACACGCAAATGTGTACGATCAAGATGAAGGACTCACGAGAAGATATCACAACACAACTCTAGACACCAATTAGAATAATACAAGCTTTATATTACAAGCCAAGGGCCTCGAGGGCTCGAATACATAAGCTCGAATACACAGGAGTCAGCGAAAGCAACAATATCTGAGAACAGACATAATTTAAGCAAGTCTGCCTTAAGAAGGCTAGCACAAAAGCAACACCGATCGAAAAGGCAAGGCCTCCTGCCTGGGAGCCTCCTAACTACTCCTGGTCGTCGGCGGCCTCCATGTAGTAGTAGGCACCCTTGGTGTGGTAGCAATCGTCGGTGGTGTCGTCTGGCTCCTGAGCTCCACCATCTGGTTGTGACATCCGGAAAGAAGAAAGGGGGAAAAGAGGGAGCAAAGTAACCATGAGTACTCATCCAAAGTACTCGCAAGACTTACCTCAGATCTAAACTAAGTATGCATCTGTATCAAAGGAAATGGGTTGTGTCTGTGGACTAAACTGCAGAATGCCACAAGAGAAGGGGAAAGCCTAGCCTATTGAAGACTAGCATCTTCAATCATCTTGTAGCATATAGAAGAGTACAGATCAACATAATGTAAAGTAGTAGTAGTGTTATCAACCTCGGCCAGAGATCTTTTCTCGACACCCTGTGAGAAAGCAATCCGGGAGCCATACTATCCAGTTATCACCTCAAGTATCCAGTTCTAGTTGTATCGATCGGGATACAACTCCAAGTGTCCGTTACCGTAGGACAGGCTATCGATAGATGTTTTCTTCCCTACAGGGGTGCACCAACTTACCCACCATGCTCGATTAACTCCGGTCGGACACACTTTCCTGGGTCATGCCCGGCCTCGGCCAAACAATACGCTGCGACCCAGCCTAGGCTTAATAGAGAGGTCAGCACGCCAGACTAAGACTATGCCCCCAGGGGTCATGGGCCATCTCCCCGGGAACTCCTACACGTTGCGTACGTGGCCGGTGAGCAGACCTAGCTACCTCCTTAAACAAGGTAGGATCTTACACAATCCAACCCGGCGCGCGCCGCTCAGTCGTTGGCGTCTATGAAGCTTCGACTGATGTATACGACGCGGAATGGCCATACTATGCCCACGTGATGGTTAGTGCTATCAAGCCAGAGGCCCCTCGGATCAAATATCCAAACCGTAAGTGTGTTGGTAGTGCGGTCACGAGCAGAGACTCACGAAAGATGTGACCCCGTCGCCCCGTCTCGAGTACTTGCGGCAAGGGCTAAGAATGCCCGACCATGCCTCGTAAGTATCTCGCGGGCACCTCCTGGGTCAACCCGACTCCACATCACTCGCAATTAAGCTCGCGCGGGTACCACTCAGGGCTGACCCGTCTTTAGTAACATGGTTCAGTGTAAAGTCATAGTAACCATAGTAACTGTGTGTCTAAGACCAAGGGACACCCTGAGGAACCACCTTTGGTGGATTCCACCCGATGTAATCATCAAGGTGAACATAAGAGGAACCACCCTCGAGGTTCACACTTGAGGCGTTGCACGACAGAGTCGTATCGGAAGTGGTTAAGGAGGAAATCACCCTCGATGACCACGACCGAATAGCTACACTACAGAGATCTCATCAGGAGTGATGTATGAGGTGTCACCCTCGGCACTTGATAGTAACTCTGCAGAGTCGTACAACTAGGGGGTGATGTGCGGTGTCGGGGCCTGGACGTCGATCATGTTGATCGAGACATCAAACATAAAGCAGGGCAACAAGGACAAGGTGGGGGTCACTGATGGATCACTAACCAACCTATACTAAGCAGTTTAGGATAAGCAGCTAGGTAACATTAAGCAGGTAACAAAAACAAGCTATGCATCAGAGTAGGATCATACAGAAAGCAGTAGCAGTTCTAATGCAAGCATGAGAGGGAAAGAAATGGGCGATATCCAAATGATCAACGGGGGTTTGCTTGCCTGGAAACTCTGTTGAAAAGGAAGAAGTGTCGTCGTCGACGTGGTCGATCACAAGGGCATCAGCATCGGTTTCGGGGTCTACCGGAGAGACGAGGGGGGAGAAATAATAAATATAAAGCAAACAAAGCATCACAAAGCATAACATGGCAATATGTCGTGCCGGGTGTGACCTAAGGTATGGCTACACAATATATGTAAAGGGGGAAAACAACCGGGAATGTTTTCCCAGTTCCGGACCTGTGTCAGACAGATGACCGGAGGGGGAATGTTCCATGTTCAGATAGTTAGAGGCATCTGACAGGTATGTGGGTAGCGTATTTGGGTTCGTCTCGTTTTTCTGAGCAACTTTCATGTATAAAGTTTTTGGATCTGAGCTACGGTTTAATTTCTATAAATTTTCAAAGTTTTAAACATTTTTTTGGAATTAAATATAATTTACAGAAAGGTTTATTGCGTCAGCCTGACGTCACAGTGACATCAGCAGTCAACAGGGCGGCTGACCAGGTCAAACTGACCAGTGGGTCTCAACTGTCATAGACATAGGGGCTAACAGTGTTTTATTTTAACTAATCAGAGTTAATTAGCTACTGGACCCCACCTATCAGTGACTCATTAATTAATTAATTAATTTTAATTATAAAAAACGTTTTAGTTAGATGATTAAGCGGTAGGGCCCGCGTGTCAGTGGCACTGAGTGCCCAGTCAGCATAGTTGACTATGATCAACGTGGTCAACTGGGTCTAGGGGGCACACAGGTAGCGACCGAGAGGCGGGCCCCGCCAGTGCCAGGCCAGCGCCGGCGCGGGAGCAACACCGGCGAGGCCATCCGTGGCGGCTGAACGCCCGAGATGGCCGGAATCGCGCTATGGTGCATCATTTGAGCTGTGGTTAGGCGCGTTCGGAAGCTGACGATCTCGCGCGTCGAATGCTACCAACGTTTGGGCCTGGGAATGGCCGGAACATCGCTGACGATGAGCGTGGCGGACGGCAGTTCGGGCATGGACGGGGATCGTGCTACAGGGCTCCAAAACGACCGTGGTTGGTCGCGTTCGAACGCGGGCTCGATGCCGCGTCGCGTGGTGTGGTCGGTTGGACTCGGGGGTGACCGGAACCGCGCCGGCGACGAGTGGGGCGGCGGTGGCTTTCGGGCGACCGACACAACGGCAGCAGCAGTGCGCAGAAGCGCGAACTAAAGGGGCGTGGGAGGTACTACGCAACGTGGTGAGCGCTTGGGCATCAGCCTATGACCAAATGGTCGACGGAGACACACCGGCGACGTGCCCGGGCGGCGACGTGCCCGGGCGGCGGCGCGTTCGGGCGCTACGGAGGAAGTAGCTGGCGAGCGTGCGAGAGCGGCCAGAGAGATGGGGAAGGAAGAGGGGTTCACTGAGCGGCACGCTGATGGCCCTTGGCAGTTTGGGAGCGTAGGGGAAGGCCGAATCGATGACGGCGGCGTCGCGGTGGCCGGAGATGGGGACGAGGACGAACGGCGGCTGCGGTGCTTGCCGGTTCCGGCGGAGGGCGCCAGTCAAAGGAGTCGACCCCGGCGGAATGCACCGACAGGGTCAGCGGGCGCGGGGCCGCCGGTGGCCACGACAACAATGGAGGGTGGCGACGACTGCGCTCGGAGGTGGACGGGGAACGAGGGGGAGGCGAGGAGGAATCTGGTGGGAAGAGGGAGAGGCGGAGCGGGGAAAGTGGTGAGGTGAGTGGGAGAGGTGCCTGAGGCGTCACCCTTATCCTCTCCCGGCGAGGCCGGCGAGGTGGTCGGGCGACGCCGAGGCGCCCGGTCGGTCGAACAATGGGAGGTGGGAGACGACAGGGGAGTGGGAGTGGGCCACATGGCCTGTTGGGTTTAGCCCGGGGGGTTAGGGGCCTTTTCTCTCTCTCACCTCCTCTTTTTCTTTTAGTTTTATTTTTATCTTTTTAAACTTCTATTTCAAATAGTTTAGGCCAGTTAAACACTTTGCAAAAATGTTGGTTCACCATCAATATTAATTATGCATTATATGGCACAAGATGAACATTTTAGTTTTCATGTTTGAGCAATTTCGAATTTCACTCAGCATTTGAAATTGAATTCAACTGGAATTTGAAATGGAATATTGATTAAAGTGACTAAGCACTGTTATAGCAAAATGGTTAGCTTGATCTCATGGATTACTGTAGCATCATTACACCGGGGTGTTACAGAGGGTTATATGATCCAATTATATTATCATTGTTGATAGATTGCACTAGTGAAAGTACGGACCCTAGGCCTCATTTTTAAGCATTGCAATACCATTTTTGTGTCCGTTTACTATTTGTTACCTTGCTGTTTTTATTTATTCAGATTATAAAAATATATTTCTACCATCCATATTACACTTTTATCACCATATCTTCACCGAACTAGTGCACCTATACAAATTGCCATTGTATTGGGTGTGTTGGGGACACAATAGATTTCTTGTATTTGATTGCAGGGTTGCTTGAGAGAGACCATCTTCATCCTACGCCTCCCACGAATTGATAAAACTTAGGTCATCCACTTGAGGGAAAATTGCTACTGTCCTATATAACTCTGCGCTTGAAGGCCCAACACGTGTCTACAAGAGTATAGTTGCGTAGTAGACATCATGGGCATCCAAGTTCCGCTATTGGTTATTGACCGATAAGGTGTCTCAGTCATGTCTACATAGTTCTTGAACCCGTAGGGTTCGCACGCTTAACGTTCATTGATGATATAGTGTTATATGAGTTATATGATTTGCTGACCGAATGTTCTTCGGAGTCCCGGATGAGATCAGGGACATGTCGAGGAGATCCAGAATGGTCCGGAGGTAAAGACTGATACATAGGACGATAATATTTGGACACTGGAAGAGTTTCGGGATGTACCAAGTAGAAATCGGGTCACCGGAAGGGGTTCCAGG
The DNA here is from genome assembly GCF_003073215.2 of Triticum urartu. Taxonomy (NCBI): domain Eukaryota; kingdom Viridiplantae; phylum Streptophyta; class Magnoliopsida; order Poales; family Poaceae; genus Triticum; species Triticum urartu. The sequence continues at coordinate 194,343,970 of NC_053024.1, read as the reverse complement.
CACCCCCGGAGGTTAATGGGCCATATGGGCCAAAAGGGAGAAGCACACCAGCCCACAAGGGGCCGACGCGTCCCTCCTAGGACGCGTACCTTGGGGAGAGAATCAAAGGGGGGGAGTCGGCCTCCCCCTTCCTTTCCTCTCCCCCCTTTCCTTCCCCCTCCGGCAAATATGGTAAGGGGGCACCACTTGGGAAAGACCCCAAGTAGGATTCGGCCCTACTTGGGGCGCCCCTTGGCCTCTCCCCTCACCCCCATCTATATATATGTGGGAGGGGGTGTCACACATAACCACGATAATCTCTTAGCCGTGTGCGGCGCCCCCCTGCACCGTTTACACCCTCGGTCATATTTTCGTAGTGCTTAGGCGAAGCCCTGCGGAGATAGCATCACCATCCCCATCACCATGCCGTCGTGTTGCCGGAACTCATCCACTACCTCGCCGTCTTGCTGGATCAAGAAGGCGTGGACGTCACCGAGCTGAACATGTGCTGAACGCGGAGGTGTCGTACGTTCGGTACTTGATCGGTTGGATCGCGAAGAAGCTCGACCACATCAACCGCGTTACTAAACGCTTGCGCTTTCGGTCTATGAGGGTACGTAGAAACACTCTCCCCTCTCGTCGCTATGCGTCTCCTTAATAGATCTTGCGTGTGCATAGAACTTTTTTGTATTCCATGCAACGTTTCCCAACAGATCTTAATGGAGGAACTCTCAATGAAAGCACTAGTGTCTGTGTCAAAACTGGCAGACCTCGGGATAGGGGGTCCCAAGCCGGGGATCTCGGATCGGTGATAACAGGAACAAGGAAGACGATATTTTACTCAGGTTCGGGCCCTCTTGATGGAGGTAAAACCCTACGTCCTGCTCTTGTTTATATTGATGGAGGTGTATCATATACAAGCTTGATCTACCTCGAGATCGTAAGTTGTGTTCTAACCCAATGGCTAGGTGAATGTAATTGCGATTCGGTCCACTCTAAAGACTAAACCCTTTGGTTTATATACACGCCAGGTAGGGCACCTAAGGTTACATAGTCGGTATCCAAGGGCACATATGGAGACAACAAGAGTTGTCTTGAAGTATACGTCAAGTCTTCGGCAGGCGCAGTCTGAATCCATCGTGTAGCAACTGGAGTCCACCTTGAAGAGAACGAGGGCCTACCGGCCCATCTGAGGACTATAGGCCGACTGGGTTACTACCCCCAATTCTGGGACACCGTCACCCACCGAGCAAATGAGCGACATCAATGACAGGATGAACAGTGTCATTGTGTTTGTGGCCACACCACCCAACCCTCATCATTCCGTCATGACCTGTCATTGTGCCTTAGTCATGGCCGCGTCACTCAGCACCCACCATCCTGTCACGAGCCGTGGTTGCACCTCTACCATGGGGGCACCACCTAAACAATGCCACCTTATATTCCTTTCCCCTCGCAACCTCACCGCGGAGTGAATCGTCGAGAGACCACCACCACCCCCTCAGCAAACCCTCACTCTCTCGACCCCAGCAAAGCTGATGCTGTTAGAATGAATTCGAGGCATATCATTGATCATCTGAGGACCAAGCAATCACACGAGCACGACACCAAATTTTTTAACAAGGTTCACCGATATGGCTACATCCCCGGAGCTTGACTATGGACGCTCCTCCCCATGACACCGCTACAGCACCCGGTCACTCTGGACACCGGCACATGCCGCCGGCTTCCCCTGCGTTCCGGTGCTATTATGTTGGCATAGGTTACATCGTGTGTCTAGCCCCGCTATATATGAGAGGCATAGGATACAAGTGTCCTACTAGGACACGACTCCATATCCTATCTAAACACAATACAGCTACAAGTCCAACTGTAACTTATCTTGTACACTATATTCGACACAACTTCAACAAACTCCACCTTGGTGAATATACTCCACCACCCTGAATTTTTCCATGCGTCAAACTTTCATGTATATTGGACTTGAGTTTATCCCATGAGCACCGCTGCTACTCCAAAGACTCCATGTGACTCCACCTGCAATTTGTAGTCCCTTCTTTTCTTGATCACAGTCAACGCTCGAGCAAAATTAAGTTCCTTATTACTCTAGGTGCTCCCAACTTCCAGAGTATCAGTCCAACGTCATCACATACTGATCACTGACGTGCATGAAAGTGAACAACTCACATATTGGGTGTCACACATAAGAGTTACCTGAACTCAACATCACCGCTCCTTTCTTGATCGTCTATCTGAAACTTGAAGAAATTTCACCGTTGCTTGTAGTCATCCCGAGTCAGATTCACAGTTGTCTCACCACATGTATGACCACCAGATCCCTGGCCCGTCTCCATGTCCCGTGCATACCGCACGCCTCGCCGCTATTACCGCGTCGAGCCTCCGCTGTCCTGGTCGAGTCTCAAGGGTCGCGAACCCACACCACTCAACCTCCATTGCGGAGTACCATCGATCATCACCGACCGATGATGAGTTTCACGCTTTCATCAGACCACTGGGTTCCAGTCCGAACTGCATGTCACTCGCTTTTTCCCCTTGCTGAATAGGCTTCGATTCTCTGGATTCTTACACCATAGCCCCTCAATCCAGCTCCACCTTCAATATGACTCCATGGTAGATGATCAGTCCACCCTCGCGCCTCGTCGACTTCAAGCTCTCATGTGCACCGTCTTGAATCAACCCCGCGCCATAGCCTTGTCGAAGCCACACAAGCACTCGGGCCCTGTGCCACGTGTTTCCACGCCCCAGAAGTCGGTCACCACCAGCATCACGCTCATATGTCGCTGTCGCTGATCCCACCATCGTCTTCTGTTCCAACCGACTCACGTCGATCCGTCAGACTATCCAGTCCGACCCAGCCGAAATTATCCGACTGCAGCCATGCTCCATTCCGTGTCCTGTCAGTCCGCACAACTCCGTGCACTACTTGACGCCCTGTATTTGCATGATCCTGCACGACACACTCGAGGCTCGTCCTAGCCTTATGTGTCAGGCCTGGTTGTACGCACACGAAGCCCTCAGCAAACTTGACCCAAAGAAACAAAACATCCGTGCAGAAAACTTGACCACACAATTTTTTTTTCTTGTCTTTTCATGCTTAGCTTCTCCATGTACCTGACATTTTTTCCTTTAACAAATCTCACGCCATGAAGCTTCCCAGATCAGCTCGTCCTCGCCATATACCATCGGCCTCCCGTACGGTCCACACCGTGGCTGCTCCTGCAACTAGCCACAAAACACTGCGCGCTAACACCTGGCCTCGGGCCTGACTGCCCCAGCTGGGCCTTAGAGCCTGCCACGCACGTTCCTGGTCTCGAAACCACAACCAACACGCTCGTCAGTCGCCGCACGTGCTATCTGCTAGGGCTGCCGCTCTTGCTTCCGCCTGCCGCAAGTCGCCAAGCGACTCGGTCTCGCCGATAGATGCTGAACCAAATACGAACATGACTCAACAACAAATGAGGCGACCCATTTCTTCCATGGTAGTTCGTTTGGATTGACGCGGACAAAAAAGCCGGCCCAACGCGCCGACCCAAACGGACACGCGTCCGCTTTCGTCCGCCTGCCGACCCACTCCCGATCCATTTTTAAAACTGATTTGCGTCGGCGCGGACACAAGACGAACGCGCGCGTTCGCCCTCTTTCCTCACCGGGCCCGTTGGTCGGTGCCACATTAGATTCACACACTCGCCCGCCTGCTACGTCGTCGATGCCGCTGGCCATTTTTTCAGATTAAAATGGATACATAAATAGTTCTAGTATACACAGATAAAAAAAAGACCACTGCTCGTCGCTTTCTGATTCCGACTCGGTAATGTCCTCCTCCGACGTTTGAAGGTAGGCGTCAGCAAGCTGCTCGTCTTCAAAGTCCCAACCTGATGTTTCTTGTAGCTTCAATTTCAATTGAGGTGCCTGCTTCCGCGAACGCGTGTCCTCCCGATAGGCGGCTCACTCCCTCCTCATCGCGTCCCTCTCCGATCTCAATTGCTTATAGAACTGGCGCTCGTCGACGGTGTCCTGCGGGTAGCCTCCTGGCCACAGCACCAAGGCTTCCACGTCCTTCTCTGCGATGGCGAGGCGACGCTGCCGCCTCCGATGGACACGACGATCCTCGTCGATGAAAAGCCGCAGGAGAGGCGCCAGATCCTGCGCCCACTGGCTCGACACGTTGGGAAAATTCATATCCCGACGAGGCCTCAAGAGGCGCCACGCCGCCGCGTCGTGCGCGCGGGCCGCCTCCTTTGCGGTGTCGAAGGTGCCGAGGACAAGACGTTTCTCGCGAAACCAGATCTCGGCGGAGAAGGCGCCGGAGCGGCGCTCGCGGACTCCGCGAAAATCCGAAGCGCGTAGGTAGCAGATCGACATGGTGGCGTAGAGGCGGCGAGAATGGGCGGCCGATAGAGTGTGGAGGGAGCGCCTTCTTTTATAGCGAGCGCCGGCCGCGGCGCGCGCGCGAACCTTTCCCGCGCGCTGGAGCGCCAAAACCAGCGCGCGCGAACCTTTCCCGCGTGCTGGAGCGTCAAAATTAGGGCGACGGCATGATGTTAAACACGCGCGGTCATGAAAATGGATCGGCCCGTTGGGTGCACTGCCGACCCAAAACTAAAAGAGGGCGGACGGCGGGCGGGCGGCCGACCCAAACGGACAAAAAGCGAACAAAAACGCCGTCCGTTTGGGTCGGCCCGTTGGAGTTGCTCTTACCGCTTCCGATTGCTTTTCCCGATCTCGGCGAGAATCACACCGTAGTCACGCCTGCATCTCAAAACTCAGTACTTCCTCTGGATCAACAACCAACAACCTCCGGACAACCTAGCTCATGATACCATTTATTAGAATGAATTCGAGGCATACCGTTGATCATCCAAGACCAAGCAATCACACGAGCATGACACCAAGATTTGTTAATGAGGTTCACCGATATGGCTACATTCCCGGGGCTTGACTATGGGCGCTCCTTCCCATGACATCGCTACATACCGCACCCGGTCGCCCTGGACACCGGCACATGCCGCCGGCTTCCCCTGCGTTCCGGTGCTATTATGTTGGCATAGGTTACATCATGTGTCTAGTTCCGTTATATATGAGAGGCATATGATACAAGTGTTCTACTAGGACACGACTCCATGTCCTATTTAAACACAATACAACTACAAGTCTAATTATAACCTATCTTGTACACTATATTCGATACAATTGTAATAGATACAAACCTGAGAGAAATTGGTTGGTGGAAGGGAATGCACCTCGAAGTTTGAAGCAATGGCGCAGCAAGATTATCGAATCCGACCACCACCTAATGACAGCGAGCGATTTGTCGAAGAACAAGAATGACACAGTGCGGGCGGCAAGGAAGCGGACAAAGAGGAAGATGCGGAGCCGAAATGAGAGACATGGCCAACAAGACTGGCACACATTTCCAGCTCCTTCGGGCTATATAGTCACCCCGCCACCCCCATGTCAGTCCCGCGATTGACAGAGAAAGATTGAATGGTTGCTTTGACGACGTGGCAAACGATACAATATCAAGATTCATACGGGTGGATCCGACGTTATACCTTGCGTCGCATAACAAACATTCTCACGAGCGTGAGCTTTATATCTGGACAATTAGAATTTTTACAAAAATGTTGTTACTCTCGCAAGCATACGACTCATCACAAAATAAAGAAATAGGAACATCGTGTATTCGATCTTTCCAAACAATAGGAAGAGTAAGGATTTCATGTTTAATATATAAATAAAACATAGAGGATATTCATATACTAAAACATAAAGAAATAGGAACATCATGTATTCAATCTTTCCAAACAATAGAAAGAGTAAGAATTTCATGTTTAATATATAAATAAAACATAGAGGGTATTCATATACTAAACATAAAGAAAGAGGAACATCGTGTATACGATCTTTCCAAACAATAGAAAGAGTAAGAATTTCATGTTTAATATATAAATCAACTCATTTGATTTCTGTAAATATTATTTCATGTGTGTATAGAGGGTATTCATATACTAAAACATGAATCAAATAAGATATGGATTAAAGAAAGATTACTTCTTCTGGATCCTAGATTAATCAAATAAAGAAGTGAATTTTCAAATTTCTAAATATTCAATAAGGAATAAATATAATAAATGTGTGTGGAATTAGTTTTTTTAGTGGAAATTGGGGTAGATATAGAATAAGAGCTTATGGGATTTTGGAGGTTAAGGGGGAGTTTCTAAGTCAAACGTCCATTCTTCTTTACAAATTTATCTACTTCCTCTGTTCCTAAATATAAGTCTTTGTAAAGGTTCCACTATGAACAATATACATATGTATATAGATGTATTTTAAAGTATAGATTCACTCATTTTACTCTGTATGTGGTCCATAATGAAATCTCTCCAAAGACTTATGTTTAAAAACGGAGGGAGTAGTTTGTGGCTCGCCAAAGTTCTTATCACGACTAATCTCAGCAAGAAAGACCATTCAACGTCATGAGAGAAAAAAGAGTTATTTATTGGCAACGAAACAGACACAATGTTACAACTGACCAAAGCCTAAGTTAAGAGTATCTACAACTGGACGCCTCAACCCTACCTCATACGTTTGGGCGAGCCACTCGGTCATTGCTCGGTCGTGAAATTTTGACCTAGACGGGCGGTTCAAACAGGCCTCAAACGCCCGTGCTGACCGGTACCCCTCATATCCATCCCAAATATGAGACGGATATGGGACGCCCGGGCACGCTCGTCACGTCGAACCCGACAGTCCACCCTTTCACAAATTACACCAAATTCACCCCAAGACCTGCTGGATCCATTTGCTATCTCCTCTCTTCTTCCTCCTCTGAGTCGTCCGTCTTGCAGCTCCGCCACCGCGCGCGCTCCGCGGCCATTCCTAGCCTCTGCGCCACCAGCTTCGGCAGAGTAGTCCTCTCTCCCGTCCTCGCCGCGGGGGACATCGTCGCCAGCCCAGACGCTACCCTGCACGTTCGACAACTCTATGGTCCCGCCTTGCGCTTGATGTGTTTGACACATTGTCTGACCGCATTTTTTGTGATTTTATTAGGGAAACCGATGAATTCTGATGATTCGTCGGACGAGGGGTATGGACTGATGGAGATTGATCAAATGATTCAAGATGAGTTCTTTGATTCCTTGAATTCGGACGAACAAGTGGACATGATCATGCTCATGAGCATGCAAGAGGAAATGGACCGGCAAGCGGTACATATTCTCAACTTCAAGAGCTCAATCAAAGGGAGAAGAGTGGTCAATCGGGATAGGGTGTCCGGAGCAAAGCTACTACACAGGGACTACTTTACTCCTAATCCTACTTTCCCAGATGATCCATGGTTTCTTCACGGTTCTCGCATGCGGAAACCATTGTTTTTGCGCAATGTGGAGGGAGTGGAGTCACAGAACGACTACTTCAAGCTCACAAGGGATTGTTGTGGACAACTCTCTTTCTCTGCCAAGCAGAAGTGCACGGCTGCTCTGAGGATGCTTGCACTTGGTACTGCTGCAGATGTCATTAGTGAGATGGGCAGGGTGTGGGAGAGCGCGTTCTTGAAGACTACTGTCAAGTTTGCCTGAGCCATGGTGGAGGTGTTTGGACCTAAGTATCTCACAGAACCAAATGCGTAGGACACGAAAAAATTGTTGGCTATTGGAGAGGCAAGGGGGTTTCCAGGAATGCTCGAATTAATTGATTGCGTGCATTGTCAGTGGAAGAACTGCCCCCAAGGTTTGCGGGGAATGTATCAAGGTCACACCTGATAGGCCACCATCATACTAGAAGCGATGGCATCACATGACTTTATGAATTTGACATGATTTTTTGGAATGTCGGGTTCTCACAACGAAATCAACGTACTTCAACAATCTTCGGTGTTTAAGAGGCTTTGCAATGGAGAATCACCGCCGTGCAACTGCACCGTCAACGGCTGAGAGTACAACATGCGATACTATCTTGCCGATGGTATCTATCCTCAGTGACCGGCGTTTGTGAAGACCGTATCCAAACCGCATAGCAATAAACACAACCACTTTACAACAATGCAGGAAGCGACTAGGAAGGATGTGGAGAGGGCATTTGGTGTGCTTCAAACTCGTTGGGGAAATTGTGTAGCGCTGCAATGATGTGGGAATCAGAAACTTTGTGGTAGCTGATGACATGGTGTGTTATTCTACACAATATGATTGTCGAGGATGAGGATGATGGTGTAGCCCAAACCAAAGATTTTGAAGCACCTGGAGAACAAATTGAAATCCCGAAAGTCATGATGCAGCTCAGCTTATAAACTTTCTGTAGATGCATCGAAATTTTTGAGATCATCAGGTGCATACGCAGCTACTCAATGATCTTGTGGAGCACATGTTGACTACAATGAAAACCAAGGAACTAAAGCTTCAGTTATGCAGTTAAAATAAAATTTGTGTAAAGACTATCTATACTTGGTACCAACATTTATTATTTACATGAGACATTGCTTTTTATAATCAATGTGCATGAATTTAAGAGACCGAATTTAATATATGTGGATGTCAGGAGCGAAATATGAGAGCCTATTTGAATGCGCTCGTGCACATGCTCAGACGCGTCCGCGGACCCTATCGAATTTGTTTTTTTTTAATGTTGGCAGTAGATCTACCAAATTCATTGATCAGGAGAAAAAGAGTTGGTTCAGTTTATAAAAGAAACCGGACCCAAAAACCATACAAACAAGGCCTTTCGGCAAACAACACACATCCACAAGAGCCACGGGTCCCTCTGACTGGATCCACCTCCAGAACGATGCCCCCAAGAGAGAACGCGACGCCGAATAGCGCCGCCATCGTTCTATCTAAACTAGATCAAGGGTTTCTCCCGGAGCACGTCAGGAAAGGAAAGATGAGAGCAGTTACATCGATGCCTCCAACGAGGGAGCGACGCGTGAAAGCGCCGCCATCGACGACTCCGGCCGTAACCGGAGTACGACTTTCGCCGGCAGTCTCACCTGCCTAGCCCGAACCTAGGATCCGATCAGCCTACACACCGAACCACTACACCTGCCTCCACGGCCAACCGCACCTCCCCGGTAAGCTCGACGTGCTTCCAACCTAGCATCCACGGCCCCCACTGGACGAAGGATGCAACCCCCAGCAGCGCCATTCGTCTCCCATCAGAAGGATGCAACCAAACACGATGCCATTCGTCTCCTCGAGGATGCAACGCCTGCCGGCCATTCCTCTCCCGACGAAGGATGCAACAACCGCAGCAAGGCCATTCCTCTCCCTCCAGCCACCACCATCTCGTCCTCTCATCCAAAGCAGCGTCGAGCTTACCGAACCACCATCAAGAGAATGCAACACCGAGCAAGGATGCCATTCATCTCCCACAACTTCCCCTGCGCAGAGAACAACAAGCGCACTCGCCGCCCCGGAACAAACTGCGGCCACCCAACCACACCGCCAAACGCCGCCGAGTGCGAACCGCAACCGCATCATGGCGCGAAACGCAGCCAGCAGTTGCGGACGACCAGCGAACTGATGAGCACCTAGGCCTTCCCCACACGCCCTCAGCACGGCCGCGCCGAATTTGCGCCATCTTGCTGCACACCCCCCTCCACCTCGCGCTCCGGAGGCCTCGCCAGATCCGTGTCGCGCTGCTGCACTCCCCCCTCCACCTCGCGCGCCGGCGGCCGCGCCGGATCCGCGCCACCCACGCCGCCACAGGGCAACCGCCGCAGCCCCGCAGCGAACCCGGATCGGGCCCGACCCCTGCCCATGGAGCGTCGCCGCCGCTTCGATCCTCGCAGACGCACGCGCCAACCCGCCGCCGCGACTGCGGCTCTCCAGATCCGCGCGCGCCCGCATGGTGGCGCCCCTCAGTCCACGCGCGCCGCCCAATCTCCAGCGCGCAACGCCACGCCGCCCAGCCTCCAGCGGGCGCATGCCGCACCGCGCTCGCGCCCGACAGCGCCTTCCTCAGCCCAGGGGAGCAGCCCCGCGCAGCTCCTGTAGCAGGCGAGAGGAAGAGAAGGCCCGCCGCCGCCGACGTCGCGCGGGCTTTGCCCGGCGGTGCTCGCCGGCGGCGGCGGAGGGAGGGGTGGTGGGGATGCGACCTCCGGCGGCTAGGGTTTCGCGCCCGGGCCGCCCCGCGGGGGAGCGACACAGGGCCGGGTCTAGCAGCTGTCCACCTATCGAATTTGTTAAGTCCGGCTATGGATGCTCTAAACCATGGTCCCAGCCGGGTAACACAAAGTCTTGCTTCAGTCTGTGCCTAGTCCTAGGTGGTAAGAATTTCGCCAGTTCTATTGTTGTTCTCTAATTATCTTCGGGCAGGTAAGATGTCGTCGTTGAGGAAGGAAGCCTGCAAGTTCCATATCGTCACTGATGATTATTGCTCTGCCAACTCCCATCCATCAGCAGCTGATTTGACTAGCACCAGTACTTGCTGTCCTATAAAAACCTGCTCCTCCTCCGGTGCACGTCCGTACCGACAGATCACTAGCAGGCACACACACACACGGATTTGGAGCAGCTCAGATCTTTAGCGGCCATGGTCAAGAAAGGAATCCAGTATGTCGTGGTCAGTGCTCTCTTCTCTTCTCCTCCATTTTCTTTCTCTTGTTGGCTCGATTGAGAACCGATGTCCACGCCGCAGGTGGATGCCTTCACGGCCCAGCCGTTCAAGGGCAACCCGGCCGCGGTGTGCTTCCTGGAGGACGACGCGGCCGCTCCCGCGGGGGACGGGCGGTGGATGCAGTCCGTCGCCGTGGAGTTCAACCTCTCCCAAACGGCCTTCTTCTCCCGTGATTCGTCCTGCGCGGCCGACGCCGCCACGCCGCGGTTCCACCTCCGCTGGTTCACCCCCGTCACCGAGGTCGCCGCCTAGCCCCCACCTGACAGGCACCCGCTGAATCAGCGTCGTTGCTCGCAGCTGATCCGTATACGCCGTCGTTTCCAGGTCGCGCTCTGCGGCCACGCGACGCTGGCCACCGCCCACTTCCTCTTCACGTCTGTCCTCGCGGAGCGCCATGGCGTGGTTGAGTTCGCGACCAAGTCCGGGGTCCTGACCGCCAAGAAGGTTCCTGCACCGGAGGCGGAGGAGCAGGGGAAGCTGTTCATTGAGCTGGACTTCCCCATGAGTGATTATGTGGGTTGCGAGCCCGCCGACGAGCTGCCGTCCATCCCGGAGACGCTCAACGGCGCGCCCGTCGTCAGTGTTCACAAATCAGTGACCACCAACGACCTCATTGTACTGTCTCTTATCTCACTCGCTCTCTCTCTTCTTCTTTTTTTTGCGTGCATAACCATGATTTTAAAAATTATTTCCTAGTACTAACTTAGAAACATAATTGAAGTAAAGAATTGTGTTTTTTAGATTCACCAAAAGAATCTGGCATGGCTTTCAGGTTGAACTTTCATCAGGAAAAGAGGTCGCCGATGTCCTTCCTAACATCGAAGAAATTAGAAAGTGTGCCGGCAGAGGTGTGATTGTTACAGCACCGGCGCCTGCTGGATCGGGTTATGACTTCTTCACACGCTTCTTCTGCCCAAAATTTGGGATTGATGAGGTACTAATACATAGTGATAGTGAAGCTGCTTTAACCATTTCACCCTAGTTCATAGTGCAAATCCATAACCTGTTCCCAAAATTTCTGTAGGATCCTGTATGTGGCAGTGCACACTGTGTTTTGGCACCCTACTGGGGTGGAAAGCTGGGGAAGCAAAAACTGATAGCGTTTCAGGTAATATAATGTTGCTTAATATGTTTTCGACAAGTGAACTACTATCATTTACTACAGTGATTCCTTTTTTGTGTGTGTGTGTGTGTGGGGGGGGGGGGGGGGGGGGGGGAGGAAATGCTACAGTTAGCGCTCAATCAACCAAACTATCATGTCAATTTCCATTTTTCTGTTCATTTCATCATCAGGTATCTCCAAGGAGCGGGACACTATACCTGGAGCTGGATGTTGCGAATCGGCGAGTGCGGATTCAGGGAGAAGCCGTCACTGTCATGGCTGGGACACTCTTCGCCTAGCTAGCATATTGACAGTTCATGGACTTGCACTATGAACTTGGGAGAAATAAATATATTTGCTGCTATGTACTGGTCTAACAATCGATGGACCAGTTTATGGGAATAAACATGGATTATCTGAACAATATTAGGCAAAACAAGCTGCAGCCGCATTGTAGCACGTGCGAATCAATCTGCTACTCCTCAACCTTAGTTCAAAACACTTATCTCTACTCTCTATCTCTATGTAATATTAAAGGGAAGATTATTTCTCCACTAATTTTTGTCATCTGGTCAGAATAAGCCCACAAGCACTAACCAGCTCATCTAACCAAGCTAATGAATTCTTTAGATGTCTCCCAGTGTTAATGTATTTTACAACTCGATGCTTAGTCCTAAACAAACACAACATGTATCATGTTGAGTTGTAATTTGTGTTGCATGTATTACGTGTTGTGACCCATTTCCTAGTTGTGTATAGTTGAGGTTGAGGTCTACCCTACACTTATATATACGTGTACCAGCACCTCATCAATACAACAATTATTGTATTGGCAAAACATCTCTCTACATGGTATCTATCGCAAGTCGATCCTAACCCTAGTCTAGCCGCCGCCGCCACTCCTCCATCGCGTCGCCGCCGCTCCCTCCACCCGCCGCCGCCGCCGCCGGTTCTCTCCAGCCGCCGCCGCTGGTCCTTGCCGCTGCCGCGTCCTATCCTCTATGCGCCGCCGCCGCCGTAGGTCCTTGCCGCCATCGCCGCCGTCGCACCCAGTCGCTGCCGCCTCTAGCCGCCGCGGCCGCACCCAGCCACCGCTGCCACCTCTAGCCGCCACCGCTAGTCCGTGCCGTCGCCGCCGCTCATCCCCACGCGCGCCGCCGCTCCTCCCTGGCCGCCGTCATGCCTCCTCCCCTAGACGCCGTCACCGCCACTGCGATGTCTCCTGCCGCTTCATCTCTCTTCGGCTACATGTCCGCAGACGCACCGGCTCCCTTCACCTACATGCAGCCGGCCCCGCCAATGACCGGCGGCCATGCTCCGCCCGCCCCGTCGATGGATCATCCGGGCTACTTCACCACATGTGGTGGTCCCGCTCCACCAGCCACGCCGACCCAGCCGCGTCCTACCGCACCCGCCGGGTGTTACCCGTTGCCGTCACCCGCGCCTCCCCAGCAGTTGCTGCAAGGAGGAGGGGGCCGACGCAACTGGCGTGGCGGCCGCCGTCGCCGCCTGCAGCGGCGGCCAACCCCGGGCGCCGGGGGGGGGGGGGGACTACCAGCAGGCTCTTCCCGCGGGCCACCAAGGGTTCATCGGCGCGCCTTAGCAGTCGACCGGCGCCGGCTACAGCGCCCTCCTTGCGCCGCTGCACCTCGGTGGTTATGGCCCGCCCGCCCCGGCGCCGCCCTACGGGGGCCTTCCGCCGTCGCCGGTACCTGTGCCATGGGATCCCACCCTCTTCGCCACGCAGCACTCCGCGCCGTCGCCGAGTAGCTCTGTCGGTGGAGGCGACTGGTACATGGACTCAGCTGCTACTGCGCACATGATAGCTCATCCCGGTAACCTAACCTCCTCCACTCCCGTTCACACACCCACTCGTATCACCGTCGGCAACGGCTCCTCCTTACCTATTACTCATCGGTAGCACTAGTTTTCCCTCCACTTCCACACCCATCACTATGTCTAATGTTCTTGTTTCACCTGAATTAGTCACGAACCTAGTTTCCGTTCGTCGTCTTACTCGTGAGAACCCACTTACTGTCGAATTTGAAGGTGTTGGCTTTTCTGTGAAAGATGCCCGTAACCGGATGGTCCTTCATCGATGTGACAGTCCCGATGAGCTTTACCCCGTGCACGCCGGCGCCTCCACCTCCACACCCGTCGCCCTTGCCGCCGACGTTGACCTTTGACACGCTCGCTTGGGTCACCCCAACCACACCGTTTTATGTCAGATTCTTAGGCAAGTACGTTCGTCTCCCTTTAGTGCGTCTTCTTCAGTTTCCACTTTTCCGTTTCAATTACTTCATAGTGATGTCTGGACATCTCCCGTTGCGAGTAACACGGGCTATCTATACTACTTGGTGATTTTAGATGATTATTCTCATTATGTGTGGAATTTTCCCCTTCGTCGTAAATCCGATGCTTTAGCCACACTCACCGCCTTTTATTCCTATGTCACCACCCAGTTCGGTCGCCCCATACTCGCACTCCAGACAGATAATGGAAAAGAGTTTGACAACGTCGCTCTCCGCACGCTTCTCGCCTTTCACGGCACCATCTTTCGTCTGACTTGTCCATACACTTCACAGCAGAACGGCCGTGCCGAGCGCATTCTCCGCACTCTTAATGACCGCCTTCGCATGTTACTCTTTCACTCTAACGTGCCCGCTCGGTTTTGGCTCGATGCTCTCGCCACCGCCACTCTCTTAGTTAACATTCATCCGTGTCTCCCTTGGGGGAACTACGCCCCTCACCACCTTCTCTTCGGCACACCACTGTCCTATGATGGTCTCCGCATCTTCGGGTGTCTTTGTTATCCTAGCACCGCGTCCACCACGCCTCACAAGCTCGCACCACGATCCGTCCCATGCGTCTTCCTTGGCTACCCTCCTAACACCAAAGGTTACCGGTGCTATGATCCTGTCACTTATCGTGTGTACACCTCGAGGCACATGTACTTTGTCGAGACGGTGTTCCCTTTTGTCGGTGTCAAAATCAGCGGATCTCGGGTAGGGGGTCCCGAACTGTGCGTCTAAGGCGGATGGTAACAGGAGGCAAGGGACACGATGTTTTACCCAAGTTCGGGTCCTCTTTATGGTGGTAATACCCTACATCCTGCTTGATTGATCTTGATGATATGAGTATTACAAGAGTTGATCTACCACGAGATCGTAGAGGCTAAACCCTAAAAGCTAGCCTATGGTATGATTGTTGTTGTCCTATGGACTAAACCCTCCGGTTTATATAGACACCAGAGGGGGCTAGGGTTACATAAAGTCGGTTACAAGGGAGGAGATCTACACATCCGTATTGCCAAGCTTGCCTTCCATGCCAAGGAAAGTCCCATCCAGACACGGGACGAAGTCTTCAATCTTGTATCTTCATAGTCCAACAGTCCGACCAAAGGATATAGTCCGGCTGTCCGGAGACCCCCTAATCCAGGACTCCCTCAGTAGCCCCCGAACCAGGCTTCAATGATGATGAGTCCGGCGCGTAGAATGTCTTCGGCATTGCAAGGCGGATTCTTCTCCAAATTCTGAATATCTGTTGAGTAGTGTCCGGCTCCCCATAAATGTTGCACTTCTTGGCTTCTGCGCCCAATAAGGGCTATCTTCCACGTGTCGAGTGAATGCGAGGAGCCAGGGCATTTTTACATTCACCACCCTAGCCATGTAAGTAAACTGTCTATTAAAGGGACGGGGATTCTTAGATCCAAACCACACCATCCTCCCACGGCAAGTATCCATCGGAGCGCGCTCGGAAAAATCCATTCCAACATGGCCGGCCATCACAGCTCCTCCTCCCGCTCCCGTAGCCCTAAGCCCGGTGATTGGGAGAAGTGTTCCATCCCGCATAGCCAATTAGTAGAGGTACAGACCCAGAGATTTCTTCCTCCAGCATATATGGTCCCTGTTCGAGCCGGGCTCGCCACCTATAATGGCGGGGAGCAAGCGGAGAGCTTCCCCAATCCCTCCAAGGGGAGCGGGTATGCCTTGTCCCTTATTTACTAAGGGGACTTGGATTTCCAATCCATCCATTCCTCCGCGGGCTCCTGGAGTTTTACGGCCTCCAGCTGCATAATTTCACCCCCCGCTTCCATATTACACATCGCTGGTTATGTTGCCCTTTGTGAGCTGTTTCTGGGCTGCGGAGCTCATTTCGAGCTGTGGAAGAGGTTGTTCTGCCTTGTGCCCCATACACAGGAGGGGTCAATATATCAAGTGGGCGGAGCCGAAATATGGTGCATCGCCGGGACCGGATACCTATCCGGTACCCCAAAGAAGACGTCCGAAGACTGGCCTTCGGAGTGGTTTTACATGGAGGACATCCCCCTTCCAGATCCTATTCGGAGGGGTCTTACCGAGTTCGACAATGCCCCTTTGAAGAAATGCCGAAGCTGGCGCCAACGGAGCCCTCAGGAGGAAGATAACGAAGAAGTCCTTTACCTGATGGGCCGGATAAAAGCGCTGGCTCAATCAGGATTGACAATAATCAAGGTTATGTCAATATGTATAATGCGGGGGGTGCAACCACTTCAATATCGAGGGCACCCCATGTAGCGCTTTAACGGGGAAGATGATGCCACCCGCTGCGGGCGTAAGGGACCGGACTCCGCCGCTGCCCTAGCAAAATTTTTGTCCGAGTTGTTCAAGGGAGAGGAAGAGGAGTTCATCCGTATTAAGCCACGGGATGGATTCTTCATGTACAACCCTCCAAGATGGGTGGGCTGTCACTTTTTACTCCCAACCTTCCCGCATTCTTCGTCATAAATACTCACCTTGCCGTTTCATCGCAGGAACTGCAAAAGGCTGTAAGGGAGGTCAACAGCCCACCTCCACAACCAGAGGACCCTGACCGGGCCCTTGATCCCGGACTCGAAGAGGATCCGGACATATTTGTGGAGCTGATCGACAGGACATTCTATCAATTGAGCTGCGGTGATGCCATGGTACACATATGGTGTTTTACAGGGAAGGCCCTCGGGACGCCATGCCGAACCCGCAGTGACTAGCGAACGAGGGACACCGAAGCCGGGTAGGCCAAAAAGGAAGGCGGTCAGGACTGAGACGCCGACGCAGAGGTATGATACAGAACCTCGCTCTGTGGTTGTCGTCTTTCTTAAAATATAATGACGTCCATGTTTCCTGGTAGGAAAAACGCTCGCCGGACTATATCCGGAGAGGTTGCCGATCACGCCTCCACCAGTCGGGCTGCAGGGCCGAACAAGAGGCGGAAGCTAACACAGGGCGAACGCCGGATGCTCCTCCTACAGAGGATGCGGATAGACTATCCACTACAAATTACGAAGTGGAGAGCGCCATGAATCACAGGCGTCGCCGGGCCGTACTTCATGATGCTTGTTTCTCCCAAGAGGCGTTCGATGCCTTCAACTCAGGAGACGCGTACATCCGTGCTGCTCAAAACGGTCTTACCAGAGCCACTGACCAGTATGTAAAGGATATACGGGTAAGAAAATCTGACGATTATATATATCAGTAGCCCCTGAGACTTGAAACAGTTGACACAACTGATTTAAGGATCATTATTTGTGCAGGTTCTTATAGAGAAGAATACCCAATTGTCTCAAGAGCTGGAAGAGTGCAAAGCCCAGCTACGGGCCGCGGTGGCCGCGTTGAAGGAGTCCGAGAAGGCCCCCTCTGGTAACACTTGTTTCCATTGCAAAGAATGACAGGTACCAGATAGTATGCGACATGCATGCAAATCTAACAATAGATGTTGCAGATGACTCCGGAGTGAATCCGGAGGCCGTGCCAGAGGATGCGCAACGTGCTAATCGTCAGCTAAATGCTGGCGAGCGCGTGCTTACGCGGGTCAGGCAGGAGAAAAATAATCTCCAGAACGCCAATATCCGGCTGGGCGTGGAACTGAAAGATGTCCGAGCCCAACTTGCGGACTCCGTGAAGGAGAATAAGCGGCTTCGACGCGGCATTTTCAGTAAGTGCTTGAACAAACTTTTGAAAGAGTTCGGCGAAGAAGCCGACTAATAGAGTTATGTCTGCAGGTATGTTGACGGGTCGTCCCACGGAGGAGATGTCCGGGTCTGCGGGTGATCTTCTACCAGAGCTCTCGCAACTGCACGAACAAGTTCGGCAGGTGATGCAGGGTATTGCCCAAGCCTTGTGGCCATCCGCCTCTCCGCCAGGAGGCATGGGGGAGCTTGTAGAGAAGCTCAAGGGCGTGCGGCGGCGCTTCCGATTATGGAAAATATCAGCCTGCCGACAAGGTGCGAGGGAAGCCTGGGCCATGGTGAAGACGCGATATACCAAAGCTGACCCAAACCACATGGCTGAGGTCGGACCTGTGGGGCCCGATGGGAAAGAGATCCCCGTCAGTTTGGTGTATGACTAAGTAGAATTAGCCGCAAAGTATTCCCAACAGGATTGTAGGCTAGACAGCCTGTTGGATGGTATAAAAGAAGAATTTGGTCAGTCTTAGTGACTGTGTACTTTAAGTGACATGTATAATGCCCCTAACCGGATTGTAAATCATTTGTCATGGCGGACGTTTTCGCTTCGACCTCTGGACCCGATAGTCCGGAGTGTATCCGAATACCTGCTTGGTTATGTAAAAACCGGGGTATGCGTGGAAACCAGACGTAGGGGTCATAAGTGCTTGAACAGATAAGTACGCAACTAGCTATGTTATATTACATGGGTAGTAAGAAACATCTTCCAGGGAGAATAGTTCCGTTAAGGGTTCCTTTCCCTGGGTACGCATGCCCTAATGTGCATGTCTGAACTGCGAAAAGAGACGCAGGCTATAAACATCTGGGGGAATGTATCAAAATAAATAAAAGTCATCTTTTGTTCACCGACCGAATATTCCCTTAAGAACGCTAGCTTTCGGCTTCACCCAGTCTGAGGTACACATCCGGCTGATCCGGCAGTAACAATCGCAGAGGTGCTCCCCTTATGCCCTAGCCGAATTAACGGGAGCGTAGGGCATAAATACATGAGCCAGGCAACCCAGCTTGGCCAAAACTTAAGTCATATCGATGCATATAATGGCGAAAAAGGTACATGTGGAAGAATGACACATGTGCGGGGCCTAAAGCCCAGAAAAATAATTATATTAAGTTTCTGTATAAGAAGCCCCGGAGTATAATGAGCGCGGTTAGCGCGTCAAGATTGTGTAACCAAGACACAAGTTAGCCTTTTAAGGCCTTGAGGAGAAGAAAAAAGAACAGAGAAAGAGAGAAAAGACAGATAATTGATATGCAAAAAATTGACGGAGGTAAGGAGACGAACATAGAGTCCGACACTAGGCGTAGAATCTTCGGAGTCTGGCTGCGTTCCATGGGTTTGGCTCGAGTCGATTGTCCGATGCATCCCGCAGATGGTACGCTCCACCGGTCAGAACCTGGTCAATAATGAAGGGACCTTCCCATTTGGGCTTGAGCTTGTTCCTTTTCTTCTCCAGCAGGCATAGAACTAGTTTGCCAACGTTATAGGTTTTGGCCCGTACTTCTCTGCTTTGATACCTTCGAGCATGTTGCTGATAGAATGCGGAACGGGCTTTTGCCACGTTGCGCTCCTCCTCCAGGGCGTCCAAACTGTCCTGCCGATCGAGCTCGGCCTCTTTTTCTTCGTACATGCGCACTCGAGGTGAGTCATGAATTATGTCGCAAGGCAGAACCGCCTCTGCGCCGTACACCATAAAAAACTGTGTGTATCCGGTAGTGCGATTCGGCGTGGTCCGCAGCCCCCATAGTACGGAGTCAAGCTCCTCTACCCAGTGCGTGTCTGATTCCTTTAAGGACCGCACTAATATGGGTTTGATGCCGCTCATAAAAAGACCATTTGCTCGCTCGACTTGACCGTTAGTTTGCGGGTGATAGACAGAAGCATAATCGAGATTG
The DNA here is from genome assembly GCF_003073215.2 of Triticum urartu. Lineage (NCBI taxonomy): Eukaryota > Viridiplantae > Streptophyta > Magnoliopsida > Poales > Poaceae > Triticum > Triticum urartu. Next base: position 194,324,384 of record NC_053024.1, on the reverse strand, counting down.
ATGCCCATGTTGCTGCACCAAAGTTTTACCTCGTCGGCTGTGAAGTTCGTGCCGTTGTTAGTGATGATGCTGTGGGGGATGCCATAACGGTGCACAACCCCAGATAGGAAGTCTATCACCGGTCCGGATTCAGCCGTTTTAACAGGTTTGGCTTCTATCCATTTGGTGAATTTATCCACCATGACCAGTAAGTATTTTTTCTTATGGGTTCCCCCTTTAAGGGGTCCAATCATATCAAGCCCCCAGACCACAAAGGCCAAGTAATGGGGATTGTTTGGAGAGCGGTAGGCGGCATATGGCTTTGGTTTGCAAAAAGCTGGCAACCGGCGCAATGTTGGACCAGATACTGTGCATCTGCTCGGGCCGTCGGCCAATAGAAACCTGTACGGAAGGCCTTGCTTACAAGGGCCCGGGCTGCGGCGTGGTGGCCGCCGAGTCCAGCATGGATTTCTGCCAAAAGCTTCCGCCTTCCAATTCGGAGGTGCACCTTTGAAGGACTCCGGTAGTGCTTTTCTTATAAAGCTCTCCCTCGTGGACCTTGTAGGCTTTAGATCGCCGCACTATGCAGCGTGCCTCATTTTGATCCTCGGGTAGTTCCTGCCTAGTTAGGTAGGCCAGGAATGGTTCTGTCCACGGGGCGATAACGGCCATTATCACGTGGGCTGAAGGTGTTATTTCGATGGCAGAGCCTCCGATTGTGTCAGAGTGTTCGGTATCTGGTGTTGTGTCCGGGTCCGGAATATTGTAACCGGTGTCCCCTTCCCATACCACGGATGGCTTAAACAGCCTTTCCAAGAAGATGTTAGGTGGGACAGGATCGCACTTAGCGCCGATACGGGCGAGGATATCCGCCGCCTGATTGTTTTCCCGAGCAACATGGTGGAATTCAAGCCCCTCGAACCGAGCTGACATTTTGAGGACGGTGTTGCGATATGCCGCCATTTTCGGATCATTGGCATCGAAGTCTCCATATATTTGAGATATTGTGAGGTTCGTGTCCCCACGCACCTCCAGGCGTTGAATGCCCATGGAAACTGCCATCCGGAGACCGTGTAGTAGGGCCTCATATTCGGTTGCGATGTTGGAGTCTGTGTATAGTATTTGGAGTACATATTGGACTGTATCTCCGGTGGGGGACGTAAGGACGACGCCAGCCCCCAGACCAGCCAGCATTTTAGAGCCGTCAAAGTGCAAGATCCAATTGGAGTACATGCCGTACTCTTTAGGGAGTTCGGCTTCTGTCCACTCGGCGATGAAATCGACCAGTACTTGTGACTTAATGGCTCGCCGTGGTCTATATGTTATGTCGAACGGGAGGAGCTCGATAGCTGATACCTCCATTTTGCATCATGCTTTTATATCGATATTTATTGCATTATGGGCTGTTATTTCACATTATGTCACAATACTTATGGCTATTCTCTCTTATTTTACAAGGTTTACATAAGGAGGGAGAATGCCGGCAGCTGGAATTCTGGGCTGGAAAAGGAGCAAATATTAGAGACCTATTCTGCACAACTCCAAAAGTCCTGAAACTCCACGGAACACCTTATAATAAATAGTGAAAAATCCTCGCCAAAGATGAAGACTAGGGGGCCCACACCCTGCTCACGAGGGTGGGGGGCGCCACCCCCCTAGGGCGCGCCCCCTACCTCGTGGGCCCCCTGGTGGCTCTCCGATGACCATCTTATGCTATATGAAGTCTTTCATCGAGAAAAAAAAATAAGAAGCAACCTTTCGGGACGAAACTCCGCCGCCACGAGGCGAAACCTTGGCGGATCCAATCTAGAGCTCCGGCAGAGCTGTTCTGCCGGGGAAACTTCCCTCCCGAAGGGGGAAATCATCGCCATCGTCATCACGAACGCTCCTCTCATCGGGAGAGGGCAATCTCCATCAACATCTTCATCAGCACCATCTCATCTCAAAACCCTAGTTCATCTCTTGTATCCAATTCTTGTCTCCAAGTCTGAGATTGGTGCTAGTAGGTTGCTAGTAGTGTTAATTACTCCTTGTAGTTGATGCTAGTTGGTTTAATTGGTGGAAGATCATATGTTCAGATCCTATATGCATATTAATACCCCTCCGATTATGAACATGTTTATGCTTTGTGAGTAGTTACGTTTGTTCCTGAGGACAAGGGAGAAGTCTTGCTATTAGTAGTCATGTGAATTTGGTATTCGTGCGATATTTTGATGAGATGTATGTTGTCTAGCCTCTATTGGTGTTATGTGAACGTCGACTACATAACACTTCACCATTATTTGGGCCTAGAGGAAGGCATTGGGAAGTAATAAGTAGATGATGGGTTGCTAGAGTGATAGAAGCTTAAACCCTAGTTTATGTGTTGCTTCGTAAGGGGCTGATTTGGATCCATATGTTTCATGCTATGGTTAGGTTTACCTTAATACTTTTGTTGTAGTTGCGGATGCTTGCAATAGAGGTTAATATTAAGTGGGATGCTTGTTCAAGTAAGAACAACACCCAAGCACCGGTCCACCCACATATCAAATTATCAAAGTACCGAACGCGAATCATATGAACGTGATGAAAACTAGCTTGACGATATTCCCATGTGTCCTCGGGAGCGCTTTTCCTTATATAAGAGTTTGTCCAGTCTTGTCCTTTGCAACAAAAGGATTGGGCCACCTTGTTGCACTTTATTTACTTTTGTTTCTTGTTGCTCGTTACAACTTATCGTATTACAAAACTATCTGTTACCACTTATTTCAGTACTTGCAGAGAATACCTTACTAGAAACCGCTTATCATTTCCTTCTGCTCCTCGTTGGGTTCGACACTCTTACTTATCGAAAGGACTATGATAGATCCCCTATACTTGTCGGTCATCAATAGCCCATTTGGCAATCCGGCCCATGGCATCGCGGTTGTTTATTATGTCGTTGAGTGGTACTTTTGAGGCCACCGTAATTGAACACTCTTGAAAGTAGTGTCGTAATTTCCGGGATGCCATGAACACCGCGTATGCTATCTTTTGATATTGTGGGTACCGTGATTTGCATGGAGTGAGGACAGTGGATACATAATATACCGGCTTTTGAAGTGGGAATTTATGTCCGTCCATCTCTTGTTCGACGACGAGCACTGTGCTTACAACTTGGTGAGTTGCCACTATATATAACAGCATTGGTTCGCCGACATTTGGCGCGGCCAAGATTGGGTTGGTGGCCAGGATGGCTTTTATTTCTTCCAATCCGGCCGTGGCTGCGTCCGTCCACTCGAAGTGTTCGGTGTGCTGAAGAAGGCGATAAAGGGGGAGTGCCTTTTCTCCTAATCGGGAGATAAAGCGGCTTAAGGCCGCCACACATCCCGTTAACTTCTGGATTTTCTTGAGGTCAGTTGGGATAGCCAACTGCGAAAGAGCTCGATTTTAGCCGGATTTGCTTCAATTCCTCTACTGGAGACGATGAAGCCCAGGAGCTTTCCGGCGGGTACGCCGAAAATGCATTTTTCCGGATTGAGCTTAATGTCGTATGTTCGGAGATTGTCGAACGTGAGCCTCAAGTCGTCTATTAAGGAGTCGACGTGTCTGGTTTTAACGACCACATCGTCGACGTATGCCTCCACTATTTTGCCGATCTGCTTTTCCAGACATTTCTGAATCATGCGCTGATACATTGCACCGGCATTTTTGAGCCCGAAGGGCATTGTGTTAAAACAGAAGGGGCCATATGGAGTGATAAATGCCGTTGCTGCTTGATCGCACTCTGCCATCTTAATTTGGTGGTAACCGGAGTATGCGTCGAGGAAGCATAATGAGTCGTGTCCTGCGGTAGCATCGATAATTTGATCAATGCGAGGGAGGGGAAGGGATCCTTTGGGCAAGCCTTATTAAGGTCCTTGAAGTTGACGCATAGGCACCAGGATTTGTCCTTCTTTTGTACCATCACCAGGTTTGCTAGCCAGTCCGGATGCTTTATTTCTCTAATGAATCCGGCCTCCAGTAACTTGGCTAGCTCCTCTCCCATGGCTTGTCGCTTAGGTTCTGAGAAACGCCGAAGAGTCTGCTTGACTGGCTTAAATCCCTTTAGAATGTTAAGGATATGCTCGGTCAGCCTGTGTGGGATTCCTGGCATGTCTGAAGGATGCCAGGTGAATATGTCCCAATTCTCGCGCAGGAACTCCCATAGTACGGCGTCTATAGCGGGGTTTAATTGTGCCCCGACGGATGCTGTTTTTGTGGGGTCCATTGGATGGACTTGGAATTTGACTATTTCATCCGCTGGTTTAAAAGAGGTGGCTTGGATCTTTTGTCGAGTATCACGTCGTCCCTGTCCACTGTGGAGCGCAGCGCAGTTAATTCCTCCGCCACAAGGGCTTTGGATAATGCCTCGAGGGCCAGTGCGTCTATTTTGTTCTCGGTGCGAAGTGCTATGTCCGGATCACTAGCTAGAGTGATGATTCCATTGGGCCCGGGCATTTTGAGCTTCATGTACCCGTAATGGGGCATGGCTTGGAAGATCGTGAATGCCTCCCTCCCTAGAAGGGCGTGGTATCCGCTACTGAACGGGGCCACTTGGAATGTAATTTCTTCGGACCTGTAATTCTCCGGAGTGCCGAATACCACATATAGTGTGATTTTCCCAGCGCAACGTGCCTCCCGACTAGGGATGATTCCTCGGAAGGTCATGCTGCTTTGCTCAATACGGTTTCTGTCTATTTCCATTTTTCAAAGGGTCTCCTCATAGATGAGGTTTAATCCGCTGCCGCCGTCCATGAGCACTTCAGTAAGCCGAAAGCCATCCACAATTGGACTGAGGACCAAGGCGGCTGGTGCTCGGGCTGTTCGGAATTTAGGTTCGTCGCTGGCATTGAAGGTGATAGCCGTGTCGCTCCATGGATTTATTGCTGCCACGTGGCAGACTTCGGCGAGGCTGCGGAGTGCTCGCTTACGCCTGTTATTTGAGGCGAAGGTCTAGAAGACTTTTAGTACTGTATTGTTATCCACAGGATGGTGCTCTGTGGTGTTTTGAATGAGGAGATCCTCACCGCTCTTGCTCACCTGCCGGAGTACCCAACATGCTCTAAGGCTGTGTGTTGGTATGGTATCCGTTGTACTATGAATTTTGCAGGGCCCGTTAAGCCATCCCTGCAATACAGTTCCATGCCCTGTAGTGGGATTTTGCTTCTTTGTAATTGAGTCGGGCGACTTATGAGAGTGCACCCTTTTAGTTCGGACTAGGAGTTTTGTTAGAGCCGGATTATCCCAAAATTTTGTTTGGGTTTTCCAGGCGCTTTCTATCGCACAGTACTTCCATACTATGGCCGCCAAGTCAGCGAAGTGTGTAATGTCACAGCAACTTATGGCATTGAGGATTCCCTTGTCCGTGCAATTGTTGCAGAAGAACGAAATTGCGTCTTTCTCGCGACAGTCCTTGACCTTGTTCATTACAAGGAGGAATTTGGCCCAATAGTGATGTACTGTCTCTTGGGGCTCTTGCCTAATGCGGGAAAGATCGTTTTTATCTGGATGGGTGGGTGGATTTAAGTCCAGACCTTGACCCAATCTGAGACCCAGGGGCGGAGGAGTTTCCGATCTTGGAAGTTTGGGCTCCGGGATGTTGCCCCGCAGGTTCGGCATGCAGCCTGATTCTAGGTTCAGGTTTAGGGGGATGTCCTCCCGTGGATGCGTATCCGGCACGAAGAGCTCGGTAATCCAGACATAGTTCGTCCTCAGGATAGAAGAAGAATCGGCGCATTGCTCCTCTACCACCGTTATCTGATGGGTGACCGGCTGAGAGTTAATCTCCCTTTGGTCGGGTTTAAGCCCAATCCGATCGTAGTCCGTAGCGACTCCCAGAGCGGCGATGCGATCCAAGAGCTCATTCAAAGAGGAGAGCTCCATTGGATCCATCTGCTCGGTGAATTTCGAGCCGATGTGGAGGCTATTTTCGATGACCCGAGAAGTCATCGTCGGCGCAGCGGCCGAGCGGGCGGTCATGACGAAGCCGCCTAGTCGGAGAGTTTGGCCTATAGCCAGGGCTCCCCTAGAGGTGATGTTGTTCTTGACAACGAGACGAGCCATCCTTCCTTATGATGACGACACAGTGGAACTCTCAATGAAAGCACCAATGTCGGTGTCAAAACCGGCGAATCTCGGGTAGGGGGTCCCGAACTGTGCGTCTAAGGCGGATGGTAACAGGAGGCAGGGGACACGATGTTTTACCTAGGTTCGGGCCCTCTTGATGGAGGTAATACCCTACGTCCTGCTTGATTGATCTTGATGATATGAGTATTACAAGAGTTGATCTACAACGAGATCGTAGAGGCTAAACCCTAAAAGCTAGCCTATGGTATGATTGTTGTTGTCCTACGGACTAAACCCTCCGGTTTATATAGACACCGGAGGGGGCTAGGGTTACATAAAGTCGGTTACAAGGGAGGAGATCTACACATCCATATTGCCAAGCTTGCCTTCCACGCCAAGGAAAGTCCCATCCAGACACGGGACGAAGTCTTCAATCTTGTATCTTCATGGTCCAACAGTCAGGCCAAAGGATATAGTCCGGCTGTCCGGAGACCCCCTAATCCAGGACTCCCTCACCTTTTTTCCAGGTTCCTTCGGCGTCGGCCCCTTCGGCGCCGGCCCCCGCGCCCCTTCATCGAGCGATGTGCGACGGCACCCCCCCGGCCCGGCACCTTTTATCGCCACCACCGGGCTTCGTGACTCCCTCCCTCGAGGTCGAGTCTGAGCGGGCCCTCGGGTCCCCGTCTCCCTCATACGAGGTAGAGCCCGGCACCCTGCCTGCCACCCCTGCGACGGGCTTGACGTCAACCTCGCCCGTCGCCTCTTCCGCCGCCAGATCTGCTGTCGCGGCGGCCCCCGCCGCTACTGCCGTTGCTGCGGCCTTCGTCGCCGCGACCGCTGCGGCCCCCTCCGCCGCACTGGGTGCCCCCGCCGCCGCGGCCCCCATCGCCAGATCGGCCGGCGCTGTTGCCACCGCGACCCCACCGCCGTGGCACCCGCCGGCCCTGCTGCCCCATCACTTGGTGTGACCACCCGTGCCCGAGCAGGAGTGCTTCGGCCCAGCACGCGCTACTCCGCCGACAAGTATGTGTGCACCGCCTCGACATCAACGCCAATACCTGTCCCCATCTCCGCTCGTGCTGCCCTTCGGGATCCCCACTGGCTTGCTGCGATGCAGGAGAAGTTCGACGCCCCATGGTGCAACCGCACATGGCAGCTTGTTCCGCGACCCCCTCGTGCCAACATCATCTCTGACAAGTGGGTGTTTCGCCACAGGACTCGCCCGGGCGGTTCTCTCGAGCGCTACAAGGCTCGATGGGTGGTTCACGGATTTCGGCAACGCGCGGGCGTGGACTTCATCGACACCTTCGCCCCGCTTGTTAAACCGAGCACGATCCGCGCCATGCTCCGGTTGGCGGTCTCGCGCGCCTGTCCTGTGCACCAGTTGGATCTCTCCAACGCCTTCTTGCACGGCCACCTTGCCGAGCAGGTGTACTGTGAGAAGCCCACTGGCTTTGTCGATGCCGCGCACCCAGACTTTGTGTGCTTGCTCTCCCGTTCTCTTTACGGGTTGAAGTAGGCGCCTCGGACTTGGTATCAGCATATCGCAGCCTTCCTGCAGTCTTTGGGTTTTCGGTCCACTCGCTCCGATGCCTCACTATTCATGTATCATCAGGGAGCTAACTCTGCATATCTGCTGCTCTACGTCGACGACATCATCTTCATGGCGTCCACCCCCGATCTCCTTCAGCGGCTGACTACACGTCTTCGTGATGAGTTCGCCCTCAAGGACTTGGGGCCCCTGCACTACTTCCTCGGCATCGAGGTGGTCCGCCGGACTGATGGCTTCTTTCTGCCTCAGCAGAACTACGCCCACGAGCTCCTAGAGCGTGCTGGTATGCTTAACTGCAAGCCGACACCCACACCCGTCGACACGAAGGCGAAGGTCTCTGCTCTGGAGGGGTCTCTCGCGTCTGATGGAGCGTTTTATCGCTCCATTGTTGGTGCTTTACAGTACCTGACGCTGACTCGACCTGACCTGCAGTACGCTGTTCAGCAGGTGTGCCTTGACATGCACGCCCCGCGTGACTCCCACTGGACCTTGATGAAGCGTATTCTCCGTTATATACGCGGCATCATGTCCTTGGGACTCACCCTGATGGCCTCCGCCTCGACCGACCTCGTGGCCTACTCGGATGCCGACTGGGCTGGCTGCCCCGACACTCGACGCTCCACGTCAGGCTACTGCGTCTACCTTGGGCCCTCGTTGATCTCTTGGTCATCGAAGCAGCAGCCCACGGTCTCCCGCTCCAGTGCCGAGGTAGAGTATCGCGCCGTGGCTAAGTGCTCTTGGCTTCGTCAGCTGCTGAGTTGCTTTGTAATGTTCATAAAGCTACTCTTGTCTATTGTGATAACGTCAGCGCGGTCTACCTTTTCGCCAACCCGGTGCACCATCGTCGTACGAAGCATATTGAGCTCGATATTCACTTCGTGCGTGAGCAGGTTGCCCTTGGTCGTGTTCGGGTTCTTCACGTGCCGACGCCGCAACAGTTTGCTGATGTGATGACTAAGGGATTGCCTACTTCCGTCTTCGAGGAGTTTTGGTCCAGTCTCTATGTATCTGACGACGCTTCGACTGCGGGGGGGTGTTGAGTTGTATTTTGTGTTGCATGTATTATGTGTTGTGGCCCACCTTCTAGTTGTGTATAGTTGAGGTTGAGGCCTACCCTGTACTTATATATACGTGCACCAACACCCCATCAATACAACAATTATTGTATTGGCAAAACATCTCTCTACACATCGTATGCTATGCTTCCTTGGGAAGAACGTTACGATCGTACATCGCTTCCTGTTATATCTATGCTAGGAAAGCTCAAAGCAAAACTAAAAAAATCATTTTCTACGCACGTGAGCGAATGACAATCGTATTTCTATACAACTCAGAAAGAATTATTTCAGAGGAGGATGAGACGCTATAAATAAAAAATATTCTTCTCGATTTTTTGCGACTCCAGCGGAACCAGTCGCCGAACTGGCTGGTGGTCGATGAGTGAGAGGCCGGGAGGACTCGATCTACAGCCTCGTGGGGGAAAAGGAGGAGCAGGCACTGCATCTCGGCAAGTTAGTGGGAGACCTGCCGGCGAATAGCGTTTAGCACCAAGGTTGATCTGTAGGAAACATGCACTGGCCGACGAGCACCGGCGACCAATCCCCTCATAGGCCTGGCACCGGATGTGGTGATGTGGTCACTGTTGGGGAACGTAGTAATTTCAAAAATTTCCTACGCATGCGCAAGATCATGGTGATGCATAGCAACGAGAGGGGTGAGTGTTGTCCACGTACCCTCGTAGACCGAAAGCAGAAGCGTTAGCACAACGCGGTTTATGTATTCGTACATCTTCACGATCCGACCGATCAAGTACCGAACGTACGGCACCCCCGAGTTCAGCACACGTTCAGCCCGATGACGTCCCTCGAACTCCGATCCAGCCGAGTGTTGAGGGAGAGTTTCGTCAGCACGACGGCGTGGTGACGATGTTGATGTTCTACCGACGCAGGGCTTCGCCTAAGCACCGCTATAGTATTATCGAGATGACTATGGTGGAGGGGGGCACCGCACACGGCTAAGAGATGATCAACTTGATCAACTTGTGTGTCTAGAGGTGCCCCCCTGCCCCTGTATATAAAGGAGCAAGGGGGGAGGCGGCCGGCCTAGGAGGAGGGCGCGCCAAGGGGGGAGTCCTACTCCCACCGGGAGTAGGACTCCTTTCCTTGTTGGAGTAGGAGTGAAGGAAAGAGGAGGAGAGGGAGAAGGAAAAGGGGACTGCACCCCTTGTCCAATTCGGACCAGAGGGGGGGGCGCAGGCCTCCTTCCTTTTGGCCTATCTCCTCTATTCCCGTATGGCCCAATAAGGCCCATATACTCCTTGGCGAATTCCCGTAACTCTCCGGTACTCCGAAAAATACCCAAATCACTCGGAACCTTTCCGAAGTCCGAATATAGTCATCCAATATATCGATCTTTACGTCTCGACCATTTTGAGACTCCTCGTCATGTCCCCGATCTCATATGGGACTCCGAACTCCTTCGGTACATCAAAACATATAAACTCATAATATAACTATCATCGCAGCGTTAAGCGTGCGGACCCTACGGGTTCGAGAACTATGTAGACATGACCGAGACACGTCTCCGGTCAATAAACAATAGCAGAACCTGGATGCTTATATTGGCTCCTACATATTCTACGAAGATCTTTATCGGTCAGACCGCATAACAACATATGTTGTTCCCTTTGTCATTGGTATGTTACTTGCCCGAGATTCGATCGTCGGCATCTCAATACCTAGTTCAATCTCGTTACCGGCAAGTCTCTTTACTCGTTCCGTAATACATCATCCCGCAACTAACTCATTAGTTGCAATGCTTGCAAGGCTTAGGTGATGTGCATTACCGAGAGGGCCCAGAGATACCTCTCCGACAATCGGAGTGACAAATCCTAATCTCGAAATACGTCAACCCAACAAGTACCTTCGGAGACACCTGTAGAGCACCTTTATAATCACCCAGTTACGTTGTGACGTTTGGTAGCACACAAAGTGTTCCTCCGGTAAATGGGAGTTGCATAATCTCATAGTCATAGGAACATGTATAAGTCATGAAGAAAGCAATAGCAACAAACTAAACGATCAAGTGCTAAGCTAACGGAATGGGTCAAGTCAATCACATCATTCTCCTAATGATGTGATCCCATTAATCAAATGACAACTCATGTCTATGGTTAGAAAACATAACCATCTTTGATCAACGAGCTAGTCAAGTAGAGGCATACTAGTGACACTCTGTTTGTCTATGTATTCACATATGTATTATGTTTCCGGTTAATACAATTCTAGCATGAATAATAAACATTTATCATGATCTAAGGAAATAAATAATAACTTTATTATTGCCTCTAGGGCATATTTCCTTCAGTCACATAAGGTGGGCACTATCTGGTAGAGCCTCTTGAGGGCGGCATGATTTCCCGAAGTGCATCCATGCTAGTGCGGTCATAGCCCATGCTCCTCCTCGCGGCCTCGCGGCTCTGTGCCTCTCTGATTCCCACTCTGCCTGTTTCTTGCAAAGTGTGCGCAAGTGTGAAACCGTCCCCAAAGGACCAAATCCCAAACTCCCTCGTGGCTGTGATGTGAGATCTGAGCATTAAATATGCCAGCGGGTGCGTCGTCAAATTCTTGATGAATTACGTTGCATGTCACCTATTTGAATGAATGCGTGGATGAACCAAAAGCTTGCTAGTACTAATTTTCTATGCAAGGTGGAACAGATCTTTAGTATTGAGTTGTATAGTTGGTTGTAGGTTAGTGCACCTAATTTGACTCTGCTATAACTGAGTACAAGACCGTACATGGAAGCCTACTGTTTCCTACATTACGATATTAATTAGCATCACATATTTTCTATGGTAAGCTGATCATCATGAAAGTTATCTATATCTGTGTCTGGCAAACTATCCTTTTTTTAGTCTTACTTTCTATTGGAAATTTGCAGTTGTCACATTAACATCAAGATTGTGGAGATAGTACGAGCTGATTTTTTCATACTCAGGTTGCATGTGCCCAAACCCCAATGTAACTGTTTCATTTTACTATATATCAAGTTACAAATATTTATGAGATGAAATTGCATGCTACCTTTCAAAGCACATATATAATTTTTTGGCAATCCTATTAAATTAAACCATGCATTAATACATGATCGATTATAGTTAAAAATGTTAGGATTTAATTAGTTTCCTTAATTAATTATGTAATCTATGTTCAAAAAAATTAACTATGTAATCCTCCCTATGTAATGTTGTGTGCGGTTGATTTGGCAACTGTCACGACGCTCCCACGATTGTATAACTGTCCCCGACGGTTGCTCCCGAAACGCTGCCTCCTATGTCGGTTTGTAGAGGCGACGTTTCACGTTGTATAAATAGTTGATTGTCGATGGAATAAAGAACATAGTTCGATTCATTTGCTTCTCTCTCGATCGCTCTCAGATTCTACTTCGAACACGTTATCAGCACTGCCTCTGCCGAGAGCGATAGAGGAGAGGAACTGAGAAGGAGGACACGAACAAGGAAAAGGTGAGATGCCTCGCCTACCGATGTTCCTTCGCCGCCTGCTGCGGAACGACGGCCGTCGCTGCCGCTTCGTAGCACACCACCGCCGGCACGGTTTTGGTGAACGTCGGCGTTTCGACGGTCGGCGGTACGGGCTAGGCCACTTCATTGGCCGCTGCCACGGCACCGGAGGCTACCGTGCGCGCAGCCATGGTACGCCGGCCCGGCACAGGCCGCGCCACCATCGGCGTTTTGGTGCTCTACGCATGGGTGGGTTATCTGCCCCTTGCACGAGTACGGCTCCGCCGCTGGCGTGGACGCTGTTGGGCAGTCGCCCACATCCGTTTTCGGTTTTGGCTCGACCAGCGCCGCGGTCGCCGATGCCAACGCCATGGCGCCGCGCCTTCTGCCTCAGACCCCTGCGGTTGTTGAGATTGAAGGCGACGCCCTCGCCCATGTATCCACGCCGACCGGGGCCTCCATGTTCACCTTCGGCTCCGGCGTGAGGAGCATGACAAGCGCCCTGGCCGCGTCTCCGTCATCGCCGCGCGCCGATGCCAATGTGCTCCGCCTGCCGTCTCCAACTCCGGACACGCCACCTCCTTCACCGCACGCAGGCGCTCACCGCCGCCTTTTGGCCATCGGCCTCCCGCTAGCCAGCCCGCCGGCAGACTCGCCAACGAGCAGCCGCGGCCACCGCGCTGGCACCTGGAGCCTGGCCGCCGGGCTCACGAACGGCGCCTCCAACGGCGTCGCCCCGGGGACCCTGCTCCCTGGTGGATCCCCGACAAGGAAGAGGGCGGCCAGAACACTACTCGCTGTTGGTGAGCTCTGGTGCAGTGGTACTGGAGGAAGTCGCATGGTGGTCTCCGCTATTTTGGTGGAGGATTTGGGGATCGAGAGACTACTTGTTTCCTCTCTCTCCTTATCTCATTGACTCACCGGACAGACTGCATACGTGCCATGTGCATGCGGCACACCAGCAGACTTTCCTATCTATTGAACTAGCAACTTACTTTATTGCTTCGTCACTACTAGTTCAGCTTATTAGCAAATTAGTCTGTTAACAGTAGTTCTAGCAGTAATTTACTTCCTGTTATAGACACTGTTGATTACAGTACAAGTCTTCCAGTACTGTTTTTCAGTTCAAGTACTATGTGTATCACTGAAAATGTGTGATGTAATATATTTTCGTGTGTGTACATGTTGAGATTTATTACATTCACCGTTTGCAATTGAGATTTTAAATCTCTTGCAAATTTACAATGCAAAATTCAAAGTGATTTCCTCAAATTGATGTTTTGGGATCATGAGGTAGAATGTAGATTTATCTACACCTACTGTTTACGCCTACATTTTGTCATTTTGACATTATGATTGCCAATGTGCTCTCCCATGCATTTTAATTAAGTTATGGCATAAGGCATTCGAAGTGTGAGTATCTTATACTCCGCTAATACAGCTAGATCTACTCCAAAATTGTTGGAAATATGCCCTAGAGGCAATAATAAAAGTATTATTATTATATTTCTTTGTTCATGATAATTGTCTTTATTCATGCTATAACTGTATTATCCGGAAATCGTAATACACGTGTGAATACATAGACCATAATATGTCCCTAGTAAGCCTCTAGTTGACTAGCTCGTTGATCAACAGATAGTCATGGTTTCCTGGCTATGGACATTGGATGTCATTGATAACGGGATCACATCATTAGGAGAATGATGTGATGGACAAGACCTAATCCTAAGCATAGCACAAGATCGTGTAGTTCGTTTGCTAGAGCTTTTCCAATGTCAAGTATCTTTTCCTTTGACCATGAGATCGTGTAACTCCCGGATACCGTAAGAGTGCTTTGGGTGTATCAAACGTCACAACGTAACTGGGTGACTATAAAGGTGCACTACAGGTATTTCCGAAAGTGTCTGTTGGGTTGACACGGATCGAGACTGGGATTTGTCACTCCATATAACGGAGAGGTATCACTGGGCCCACTCGGTAATGCATCATCATTATGAGCTCAAGGTGACCAAGTGGTTGATCACGGGATCATGCATTACGGTACGAGTAAAGTGACTTGCCGGTAATGAGACTGAACAAGGTATTGGTATACCGACGATCGAGTCTCGGGCAAGTAACATACCGATTGACAAAGGGAATTGTATACGGGGTTGTTTAATCCTCGACATCGTGGTTCATCCGATGAGATCATCATGGAGCATGTGGGAGCCAACATGGGTATCCAGATCCCGCTGTTGGTTATTGACCGGAGAGTCGTCCCGGTCATGTCTACATGTCTCCCGAACCCGTAGGGTCTACACACTTAAGGTTCGGTGACGCTAGGGTTGTGAAGATATGTATATGCAGTAACCCGAATGTTGTTCGGAGTCCCGGATGAGATCCCGGACGTCACGAGGAGTTCCGGAATGGTCCGGAGGTAAAGAATTATATATAGGAAGTGCAGTTTCGGCCATCGAGACAAGTTTCGGGGTAATCGGTATTGTACCAGGACCACCGGAAGGGTCCCGGGGGCCCACCGGGTGGGGCCACCTGTCCCGGGGGGCCACATGGGCTGTAGGGGGTGTGCCTTGGCCTGCATGGGCCAAGGGCACCAGCCCCAAAAGCCCATGCGCCTAGGTTTCCACAAAAGGGAAGAGTCCCAATGGTGGAAGGCACCTCTAGGTGCCTTGGGGGGGAGGGAAACCTCCCCTTGGCCGCCGGCCCTAGGAGATTGGATCTCCTAGGCTGGCGCACCCCCCCTTGGCCCTCCTATATATAGTTGAGGAGAGGGAGGACTTCATACCTCAGCCTTTGGTGCTTCCCTCTCCCCTGTTACATCTCTCCCTCGTAGTACACGGCGAAGCCCTGCTACTGTGACGCCCTGCATCCACCACCACGCCGTCGTGCTGCTGGATCTTCATCAACCTCTCCTTCCCCCTTGCTGGATCAAGAAAGGAGGAGACGTCATCCGTTCCATACATGTGTTGAACGCGGAGGTGCCGTCCGTTCGGCGCTTGGTCATCGGTGATTTGGATCACGTCGTGTTCGACTACATCAACCCCGTTCTTTGAACGCTTCCGCTCGCGATCTACAAAGGTATGTAGATGCATCTGATAACTCGTTGCTAGATGAACTCCTAGATGGATCTTGGTGAAACGAGTAGGAAAATTTTTGTTTTCTGCTACGTTCCCCAACAAAAATTTCTTTTGGAGATTATCTACAACATGCCATACTTAACAATTTGAGATTCACACTAACGTTTCAAAGCCAACTTCTTGAAATTTCCTTTGATTTTGCTAAGTTCATTACAACACTAACCATGATGGTCTTTAATTTACTGACTGTAAATTAATTATCTCTGGTTTACCCATAGAGGTAACATATGGCTATAGAGTTTGAGGCATTCGCCCTCAATGGCAATCACCGCCCTATTTGGGCCATGGACATCTTGATTGCTCTTGTGTCTCGTGGGATAATGTGTGCAATCCTGGATTCACCTCTGGTCAGGATCACAACACTAACAGGAAAATTGTGTCTCATATATCATAAGGCATTAGATCCAGATCTCAGCATCTGGTTATTCAGTATCAGCAATTCCTGGGATACAATGAACCTCAAGGGAAAAGGTTTGAATCTTACTTCAACCTTCAATCCGACATCACCAGCTATGACGAGACCCTATGGGCATGGAGAATGTGATGGTTGATATGCCTCAACCGACATGTTTGGAGACTATGAATAGTCTTTCAATCTCCTGAGTGGTCAATATAATTAATGTCCATTTACGATGTTGTGACAACAACATAAGTATTGTTGTCATAATATATTGTATATCACAATATATTGTATCAACACTTTGGTACAAATACATTTGTATGTATTCTATATATCTGACAGTGATTTTCATATTGAGAATCTTCATGTCTATATATAGATTTCTACGGGAGTCAATCCGATGAAAAATGATATGTGCCTTGTGGACATATGCACCACAAACTCTATACTCAGGGAAGTCCAATGTTTCCACTCATTGAGAGAAAGGAGATATTTTAAAATCTCTAGACCTGATGAGGTATTTGTTGTCTCAACTCAAGTCATATTTATTATCCCTGTGGGTACTCGAGTAATGTTGGGATGCTTTATTTCTTCCTAGGTTTAACTCGTACCCTACTAAACTATGGAGGTATCCGTCAAAATAGTTTCCATAGCGAAACTTATGATGACAACCAAGAGAAATACTTCTCTTTGCCATATGCAATGAATATGGCAAGCACATTCTCTATGTATCATCTAGATTGCACTACACATACTACAAAGCCCGTACCACATGTTGCATCCAAGATAGTTTTCCAGAATGTCTTGTATATGACAAACTTGGCATACTCGCCTTGGTCATCGAGACATTGGGTTGAAACCGAAACTATCAGCAATTCCAATAATTTATGATTATTATGATGCTAAATTCTAACAACATTTGGATTTTATGTGCACTACAAGTGACACAGGGAAGCTAATTTTAAGGCTCGCACACCTTAAAGTCTAAGCTGAACCACTCAGACTCCTTAAATGCATCAAGTTGAGATAAGTGGCTCTTCCCATCCATTGACTAGACTATTTAGGTATTCCATGGTTCTAAAAGACATATGTACATGATGGTCTTAAGTGTGCGCTTTATTCACACAAAACCATTGGCTCATTATCCTGACATCGATTTCAAGAAAATTGTATGGATAGCATTGCAGAATTCTCCTTGAGTGCCTTTCTCTATGGCCTCCGGATTGAAGTTTAGCAATTTGTCCTAATGTTTGGACTCAAAATGGTTTGGTAGAATCAAGCTCATTGCATTATCTTTACTCTGGAATTGCAAATTACCAACTTTACGTTGGAGTCATGTAGTTTTACACGCTCATGACCAAACTGCATAATATTATTCCCCTCTGTCTTTGATACGTGGAAATCTACCAAGTATTTATTATCTGCGGTAATTCAGTTACACACCGATATCACCACCCCGACATACATCATTGGCCCCTCAACATATAGTTGGGATCTATGTGAGGAATAATTGTATTACCGTCAATACCTCAAGCCCTCACGTGGGAAGTTATTCAAGGCCAGTATGTTGATTCAATGAGGAATATTTCCAGGCATTAGGGGGAGAATTCAAGTACCATCAAGAATGCCAGGAAATTAGTGGAATGTTAAACACATTTCGGCCTCATATCCACATACTCAAAGAGCTGAACCATGCGTTTAGAAGTTTTGCAACATATTGCAAATAACCTGCCAGATTCATTTACTGACTATAAAGGTCTCACACAATCCTACAATCCTACAAAAGTACGCCTGAAAGAGTGGAGGTACCAACAAAATCCACTCCACTCCCCATTCAAAGCAACAGGGGGAGATGTATGGCAGAAGTACATCAGGATTCAGCTTCTCGCAAGCAAGGATATCAAGGCTTGTGAATCAGTAAATGCAAGTCAACTTCACGTTGGCAGACACCTAATGGGTAGTATACACCCAGTGGATGGGAAACCTCCACAAACCCAGGTCATAGTGCACACAATGACCGGGTCATCGGAATACCCGACTCAGCCGCATTGGGAAATCGCGAGCAGTCACCATGGGTAACGATATTTCCATCAACTCTATATTGATATATAGATTTTGGAGAAACATATAACCAAAAGTCTACAATTGTCGACATACATTTCTCAACTAGATTGCAAAACCTTTCAAATGATTCAGATCCAAAGACCACGGCCATGGCAAAGTGTGAACAACACTCAGACTAAACTCAAGCAAAGGGTATAATCTAGGTAGAAATGATCTTGCTCAATAATGGGAAGGTATTCGTAAGCAATACCTACACCAGTTTTCTTTTGGAAACAGGATTGAGAACAACAAGGTGGTGAAACAGGGAGCAAGTATTGTAGCACAAGGGTTCACGCAGAGACCCAACTATTCTCCGGAGGTGGAATCTCTTTTCGATAACTTATATCATTGGCAGTACAAAATCATCTATCTCTGCAGTTGATAGATGTAGTGATTACATATCCATGTGGATCACTAGATTCAGACATATATGATTGATTCCCGATGGAATCTCAATTCTGAATCGAAATACAAAATGCAACATACATTGTGTAAAAACAGTAAGTCACCATACGACTTATTGTTGTCAGTACAACTAACGTAGTGAGATCCTTATACACAAGGATTACTCCTACAATGATGATTATCCATGTTTGTGAGTCTACAATGATCACACATGTAATCATCTAAGTGACGAAGTTTAAAATGAAGGATTTGGGTAAACCAAAATACCGCCCGTTACTACAAACTGAGCACCTTCATTCATACATTATGGTATACTATGTTGTCTATATCCATAATATATTGGAGAAATTCATTGTGGACAAATCTTATCCATCGATAACTCTCATGGTAGTTCATTCTCTAGACGTAGAGAAAGATCTATTTAGACCAAGAGATGATGGAAATGAGATATTGGGACTCAATGTTCCATAATGTCATTGGATCCACCAAACACAATTGGTTGGTACTCAAGAATATCTTTCGATATCTCTAAGGCATCAAACATCTTGTCCTGGTTTTTCAGTTTCACAGAAATGTGAACACCGATATCATTGGATACATCGATCAGATCCCCTACAATGTCAGATCATAGACAAGCTTAGTGTTCCTACTAGGTGTGGTAGCCCTCTCATGAAGAGTCTTCGAAATAGACCTCATGGCTACATCCACGAACTATTATCTCAATGATAATGTTTCTTGTGTTGCCCGGATGCAAACAGGTTACATAATAAGCAATATCACTATATTGCATATCTTGCAAGTCAAATCATGCGATTGATTTGTTCATCGGGTCTCTACCAACTTCTATGTTCTAGAAATGTGTTCATGGAATTGGTAGGTGACGACTTCAAATTTTGCAAGAATCAGGGGGAGTATCTTCCTGAATTGTTCCTATTCGATGCATCATATTATACTATTTTTCCCTTCATGAGTTTACTTTACAGGTTCTCATAAAGGTTTTTAATGAGGTAATATCAACATGAGATCATACGTCATACTTTCGATTTTCCCCACCAGGTTTTTTAGGGAAGTATAGACGACATATTTATTGCCCTCTAAATTCTATGGATATACTTCATATCGAGTTAACAGAGGCAATAATCATTACGTTGGATCATTTTCTCCTTATTTTCCCACAAGGTTTGAAGGAGTTTTACCAACATATCCTACACTACTCCTCATATTTTTCCCACAGGGTTTTTGGAGGAGACTATTCCAAGGATGTTCAATCGTAAGTACAAGGAAGGATTAGGGGGGGTGTTAGGATTTAATTAGTTTCCTTAATTAATTATGTAATCCTCCCTATGTAATGTTGTGTGCGATTGATTTGGCAACCGTCACGACACTCCCACGGTTATATAACCATCCCCGACGGTTGCTCCTGAAACGCTGCCTCCTATGTCGGTTTGTATAGGCGACGTTTCACCTTGTATAAATAGTTGATTGTCAATGGAATAAAGAACACAGTTCGATTCATTTGCTTCTCTCTCGATCGCTCTCAGATTCTACTTCGAACAAAAAAACACATGTATATAGAGGATAAACGACGATCTGGATGGGGTGTTGTGTTGAAATAGAGGAGATGGACATGTTCGAGGAGGGGGTTTAAAGCTATGCATACTAGGCTAAGGACATGTAGTATTTCTTTTCACATATTGCAACGCACAGGCATGTTTGCTATTTTAACCTATCTAATAGTAAAACCAAAAGTTGTATGTTTCAATACTAATATACTAGACATATTGTTGAGACGCTATAATATCAGAGGACTATAATTTATGATATTTTTTTCTCCGTTGCAACACACGGACATGTTTGCTAGTTATAGATTATAGATTGGAGGGAGTACAATATACTATCTCCGTACTGATTTATTAGTCCTCCTCATATTTAGGGTCATATTTTGACCAGGATTTTCACTAACAAAAAAAGTTATACATGACAAAAATAATATCATCTGAAACTATGTTCAAATGTGAATCCATGATATAATTTTTGTGGCATGCATTAATACTTTGTTAGTTAAATTTATGGTTAAAGTTTGACACAAAATACGAAGGAGGCCAATAAACAGAGATGGAGGTAGTAGCCTGGAATGTGTTGCGATTGAGAATTTGAGGTTGTGAGTTTATTTTCATGGAAAATATATTAATTCAATTGTGACACACAAGACCTGGATGAGATACACAAAGTACATTTTTAGAACGAAAGCTTAAAAAGAATCTGGCTTTGAATTAACCAAACCATCAACTGATAAGGCTTTTACATTGACCAACATAGAAATCAAAAGACAAAAGTAACAGCAAGATGATACATAATGTTGTGTAAATAGCTAACGGACTTCAACAAAACTACTGGCAAAGATATGGGAAGTATATCACTATTACAACTAGAGGTTGAAGAAACCCTCCAAAGTGAGCAAACCACCACGCATGACACCATCAAAAACTTGCAGAAAAGAACATCAGCAGTTGGAGGAGCACCTTTGTCAGCTATATGAGCTATGGCCATCGATGCTGACCTCCTCCATCTCTGAAGGGGGCTCCCTGCCCCCTCGCCTGAAGGGTGCCGGTCCGTCGAAATGTGAAGACGCCCACCTGAGGGCTAAAGTGAGACCGATGCAATTGCCATCCGAAAGATCACACGGACACCACCACCAAGTTATAACGAGCTCAACCAAGGAAAACTTCAGGACTGATTGAGACTTTATTTTCATGGAAATATATTAATTAGGATGTAACACATGAAACTTGGATGGGTCACATGGAGTACATTCAAACAACAATGTTTATTTTCATGAAAAATATGTTAATTAGGATGTGACACACGAAACCTGGATGGGATACAGAGAGTACATTCAAACAACAATTTACGTGTTCAGGCAAAGACAGACAAATCAATGCACAAATTAACCAGGGACTAACTGAGGGTAACATCAAGTGTGAATGTATCCGGTGCATCTATCCTTGTGGTGCTACCGATGCACTAAACTCCCGTGCCACACTATAAAATATTGAAAAAATAACACATTCACACCCTGGACGGAGGCAGGAATCATGCACGAGGACCGGGGCCATTGCTAGAAGGAAAACGTTGGAGGGGCCAACCACATAAATTTAAAGCATTTTGAGCTAGTAATCTAGGGATGTTTTAGAAAAAATTGAGCATGGGGGAGCCATGGACCCAGCTCCGTCACTGATTCATACAACATCAATGTATGCCGTCACAAAAGTTCGAATCAAAATTCAAAAAATATCTTAGAAAAAGATGACATATTCGACAATGATTAGTACATAATAGAAATTGGGTTTTAGATTTGGCCCACTATCACATTGATGTCCAATTTGTTATTTTTTTTGTATCTCGAGCAAATACATAATCCCTATGAAATAAATCCAGAAAAATGTGTGCATCAAAAACAAGTCTAAGACTTAAACCTTGGGTTGGTTCCACTAGAAAAAACTCCTGTACCAGTGCACTTAAACTCTACGCTCAGTTCGCTTTGGACGGAGGTAGTAACATTTTTATTTCCATAGAAGTAATTTAGGTGTTCTTCACAACAACAAGTTAATCGGTTGACAAGGAGTTAGAGAAAGAGAGAAATCACATTTTTTTATTTATGGCTTGTTGGCCAAAATCATCAACAAATGAAGTACATAGCAAAACCAACTACGACAGAACCGCTACAAGATATGAATGTAACATGTACGATTATGTAAACTTCTTCAGCAACAATGTCTTCGGGAAGAGATAAACGTCCTCGCGCCATTGTTGTTACTGAGAAAAATTCCTCAACAACATAATGACACAAATTCAACGTTGCTCGGCCCGACTAGCAAAAGCCAGAACAAGGGTTTTCATCCAGAACATGAAGGTTGTTGCAAATAGCATCTTCACAATGAATCTTGACATGGTCATGTCTGTTAGATCTGCCTGCTGACAATCACCATGGCCGTCTAAGACGCCGGACATGCCGTTGTACTGAACTAACCGTTGCCACTTTACACTGGTGTGAACGTATAATTTTTACTAAATGACCCCTGGGCCACCTTATTTTGCCAACTGACCCCCTCCCCCAAAAAAACTTATTTCATCGCGTGACCCCCCACATTCGCGTCGGACCACAAGGCACCACACTTGCACGTCGCCGCGCCCCCCGCCGAGGCGCCATTGGCCGACAATGATGACCGGCCGCCAGCGTGTCAGCCGTCAAACGCGCCTAGCCCGAAGGCGCGACCAGGCTCGATGAGCCGGACTTGTGAGCATGATCATGTTATCGCTGGGTCAGACTGTCTGATATGTCCGAGTACCGCTGGGTGTGGTAGCTGCATCTGGCTAACATATCGGATAGTCTAATGTGCTCCCACGATACGCTCGGCCATTCGGCGCGGTACGTAAGGCAGATAATCTAGCATGTTAGGTGGGCGCGGCTCGGTCGTTGTGGGCCATAGGTGCACGCGGCGGCGCCTAGTAACTAGGCGTTTATGCCAAAATTTAAAAATACCTTGCTAGGTGCTTAAAAAGTCAGACACTCCAGACCGCCATTAATGTGTGACTGCTGTGTGGGTCCACTATGGCATTGGAAGCGTCCTATTTAGTTGCCCAACCCCGGTGAAACCATCTGTCATTTCTCCCCCGCCGCCCCTCGTCATCCTCTTCCCCGCCGCCTGTCCTCCTCTTCCCCGCTGTCGCTCGTCCTCATCTTCGCCGGTGTCGGCCCCGCCACCTGCATGCGCCTCCGCCATGTAGGAATTGTTCTTGATGGCTTATAAGCCTAGGAAGGCGATGGTTGATCAGTACATGGAAGAACTGGAGCGGCAAGTTTGTGCGAAGATTGGGAAAGCAGCCTGTTGGTGGCAAACCCATTGAGGGAGGATCCAACAATCCTTCGTCTGATGTAAGTAATCCCATGGCAACATTTGTACTGTTGGTTGATTTCAAATCTGTAGGATCTATCGTTTGTGGGTGGTTACAAGATTTGATTTATGCATGTAGCATTACTGATTGAATCCTAGGTTTGTGTGACATTCTAGATTGATGCGTTGGTTCAAAAAGTCCGGATTCGTAAATACTTTATATCGTATTAGGTTTTCTAATGCGCAGAAGGCATCCTAAACCAGTAGTAATAAAATCCGTGATTGTAGTTTGGATTTGATACGGCCCCAATTGCAGTTTGGTTCAGTTATGTAGATCTACCAAAGCAGTTTGCTCGTATTTGAACATGTTGTCATGCGTTATTTGATTTATTCCCACATGCAGTTAGCAGATTCATCTGTTTGTTTGGATGGCATACATGGGTTATTCACACTGTTGTACACATCATTCTCTCCCTAGGTTGCTTATTGACCAATTTTATGGCACACCTAGTTTTGAATTGTATTAGTTAATTGGTCCTTAGATTGGTCATTCAGCAAACGGCATCGTGCCATGGCAAAATTTGCTGTAGCTGCCGACAAGGTCCCGGAGGACAATACTGTCCATGCCCTACGCACGCGCATCTTTGTGAAGTGCCAAGCGAGAATGGTAGGTGCACTGGCACGCGAGCAAACTCTAGCAGTTCGTTCACTCGTTGGCCTTCCTCCTAGAGAGGAGGATTTGGAGGATGCCGAGGATGACTCCAATAGCTCTGGCAGTGAGCAGATAATGCTCAACCCATATTGCGTTTTTGGCCGTATGCCGGCAGAGAAAATGGCAAGATGAAGAAGCGAAAGCAGAAGCGGAAGAAAGGGAAGCGAATGGGAAAGGGCGTATCTGAATTTCCTATGATAGCCATGGCTTAGCAATTACAATGTTGCAACATTTTATGTTTATGTAGATGAATTATGTACTTTGTTTTATCATTTTCTTGACATCATTTTGTATGGTGGTTTATTGACTTAGTTAATGCAATTCAGGCACTGCAGTCAACCAGTGGACCGTCCTGCTTACCACCGGCTGTGAATGCTGAACTAAGGCTTCTTGCTGTAAAAAAGCAGTATGTTATGTTTTATCATGTTATTGTATGTCATTCAACCCCCTACCCTGAAGCAACTTTCATGCTTATCTGAACTTGCTAAATGCACTCTACAGTGCCAGCAGTTAGTACAGTCTCAGCACCTGCATGTGCTTCTGTATCCTCTGCTGACAGACCCCGTAAGCTATGTTCATCTTGTTTTTACAATGACAACTTTCATTTACGAAATGATGTAAGCTGTACGTAGTTGTCATTAACAGGGCAAGTCGGCGTCTGAACTGAAAAAGCATT
The DNA here is from genome assembly GCF_003073215.2 of Triticum urartu. Lineage (NCBI taxonomy): Eukaryota > Viridiplantae > Streptophyta > Magnoliopsida > Poales > Poaceae > Triticum > Triticum urartu. The sequence continues at coordinate 194,299,937 of NC_053024.1, read as the reverse complement.
ATGCTAGCATCGGTCACTTCCACTATGAGAAGAGGCCAAAGCGTTTTGTCAGAATCATGCAGGACAAGCGGTGCAAATCCCGTTTGGTATTACCCAACAGTGCAGCCTCTCTTTTACAGGCCAGCAATCTGAGCTTGCCTAGGTTTATCAATCTGGAGACGAGCACGGGCTGTGGTTGGCGTGTTGAGTTGAAGCAAGAAGATGGAATGCTGGAGTTGGGTGCGTTGTGGTGTGCCTTTGCCAAGTTCCATGGACTCAAGCTTGGATGCGTGGTTGAATTTGAGGTTGTACACCCTGAGCTCATGAAGGTAAACATCTACAATGAGGCGGGAATTGAGGTGACATACACACTGTGTGGCGATGTAAACTTCTTTACGTCGGATAAGTGAGCCTTTGTCATGTTAACTTAGGCTGGTAGTACTTGTGTCGTGCTTGCGAGAAGGTTTGCCTTGTCAATGCGTAGACCAAGATGATTTAAGTTGTGTGTCTTTTGTGAACTCCTTATGGTTCGTTTAAGGTGTCTGTCTACAGAATTTAAGTACCGTGACTGCTTATGGTTGATTTAAGGTGTGTTTCTGCAGAATTTAAGCTTAATCGAGTGGTTGTGCCCTGTAAAAATTATTTTTCTAGTCATCTTATTACTGAAAGGAGGGTTGGCCATCCCATTTGTCCGTAGTAACCTGGGCCCCTTACCCTATGTCATCCCCATTGAATCTGCCCTCGTGTTAAAAGTTTAGTGAATTTTTCATGGTGTCAATTGTTATCTGAATCTGTCATGTTGTTCAAAGTTAACTGATTTTTTTGGGTAAGCTAAAATTGTCCTGGTGTCAATTGATACTGAATGTTTCAGTAAACTCAATTTGTGCCAGTGTTGAGATAATTGAACTTGCACTACTGTGAATTGATAAGAGAATGTTGTACGCGCTGTGGCACCCCGATCTGCATGGAGCAGGGGGCCTTCGCACGTCCGCCCAGGATAACACCTGATGCACGATAGGTCTATGATACAACATTCCAGGTACAAGAATATTCATCAGACACATGTATATATGATTACATCATTGATGAATACAATTATCTGGCATAGCCCTAAGGCTATTTAAAAGGCGGCGAAAGTCTTGGTTTGGCGGCTCATCAACTCTGGCTGGGCTCCACAACTCACAGGACTAGCAAGATTACGGCCTAGCACGACAGAACAAGCAAACAATCCAGGCACGACCTACAAACTGGCATGACATGCCAGGTTAGTACATTGAATGTACTTGCAAGACAACCAAATACATAGCATCCAAACAAAAAGATGACAAAGCAAGAACCAAGCGCATGCAACAACCTATCTCATATCAATTACTAAACATGGCATGATATAGATCTACTAAGCATGAACAACATCATAGCATATACTAACATGGCAATAACATGGCATATCAAAACATGCTTCTAACATGACAATAGCATAACATAGCATATCATCTCAATCGTGGCATAATTTAGCATATCAATCAAAGCACGGCATGGCATCTGTTGGAAATATGCCCTAGAGGCAATAATAAATTGATTATTATTATATTTCCTTGTTCATGATAATCGTTTATTAACCATGCTAGAATTGTATTGATAGGAAACTCAGATACATGTGTGGATACATAGACAACACCATGTCCCTAGTAAGCCTCTAGTTGACTAGCTCGTTGATCAATAGATGGTTACGGTTTCCTAACCATGGACATTGGATGTCATTGATAACGGGATCACATCATTAGGAGAATGATGTGATGGACAAGACCCAATCCTAAGCCTAGCACAAGATCATGTAGTTCGTATGCTAAAGCTTTTCTAATGTCAAGTATCATTTCCTTAGACCGTGAGATTGTGCAACTCCCGGATACCGTAGGAGTGCTTTGGGTGTGCCAAACGTCACAACGTAACTGGGTGGCTATAAAGGTACACTACAGGTATCTCCGAAAGTGTCTGTTGGGTTGGCACGAATCGAGACTGGGATTTGTCACTCCGTGTAAACGGAGAGGTATCTCTGGGCCCACTCGGTAGGACATCATCATAATGTGCACAATGTGATCAAGGAGTTGATCACGGGATGATGTGTTACGGAACGAGTAAAGAGACTTGCCGGTAACGAGATTGAACAAGGTATCGGGATACCGATGATCGAATCTCGGGCAAGTATCGTACCGCTAGACAAAGGGAATTGTATACGGGATTGATTAAGTCCTTGACATCGTGGTTCATCCGATGAGATCATCGTGGAACATGTGGGAGCCAACATGGGTATCCAGATCCCGCTGTTGGTTATTGACCGGAGAGTCATCTCGGTCATGTCTGCATGTCTCCCGAACCCGTAGGGTCTACACACTTAAGGTTCGGTGACGCTAGGGTTATAGAGATATTAGTATGCGGTAACCCTAAAGTTGTTCGGAGTCCCGGATGAGATCCCAGACGTCACGGGGAGTTCTGGAATGGTCTGGAGGTAAAGAATTATATATAGGAAGTGCTATTTCGGCCATCGGGACAAGTTTCGGGGTCACCGGTATTGTACCGGGACCACCGGAAGGGTCCCGGGGGTCCACCGGGTGGGGCCACCTACCCCGGGGGGCCACATGGGCTGTAGAGGTGTGCGCCTTGGCCTGTATGGGGGAAGAGTCCTAAAGGGGGAAGGCACCTCCTAGGTGCCTTGGGGAGGTGGGACTCCTCCCTGGCCGCACCCTTCCTTGGAGGAAGGGCCAAGGCTGCCCCCCCCCTCTCCCTTGGCCCTATATATAGTGGGGGGAAGGGAGGGCAGCAACACCTAAGCCCTGGCGCCTCCCTCTCCCTCCCATGACACATCTCCCTCCTCCCGCAGCGCTTGGCGAAGCCCTGTTGGAATCCCGCTACTTCCACCACCACGCCATCGTGCTGCTGGATCTCCATCAACCTCTCCTCCCCCTTGCTGGATCAAGAAGGAGGAGACATCGCTGCTCCGTACGTGTGTTGAACGCGGAGGTGCCGTCCGTTCGGCGCTAGGATCATCGGTGATTTGGATCACGACGAGTACGACTCCATCAACCCCGTTCTCTTGAACGCTTCCGCGCGCGATCTACAAGGGTATGTAGATCCACTCCTCCCTCGTTGCTAGATGACTCCATAGATTGATCTTGGTGACACGTAGGAAAATTTTGAATTATTGCTACGTTCCCCAACAGTGGCATCATGAGCTAGGTCTATGCGTAGTTTCTATGCACGAATAGAACACAAAGTAGTTGTGGGCGTTGATTTTGTTCAATATGCTTACCGTTACTAGTCCAATCTTGATTCGGCGGCATCGTGGGATGAAGCGGCCCGGACCGACCTTACACGTACTCTTACGTGAGACTGGTTCCACCGACTGACATGCACTAGTTGCATAAGGTGGCTAGCGGGTGTCTGTCTCTCCCACTTTAGTCGGAACGGATTCGATGAAAAGGGTCCTTATGAAGGGTAAATAGCAATTGTCATATCACGTTGTGGTTTTGCGTAGGTAAGAAACGTTCTTGCTAGAAACCCATAGCAGCCACGTAAAACAAGCAAACAACAATTAGAGGACGTCTAACTTGTTTTTGCAGGGTATGCTATGTGATGTGATATGGCCAAAAGGATGTGATGAATGATATATGTGATGTATGAGATTGATCATGTTCTTGTAATAGGAATCATGACTTGCATGTCGATGAGTATGACAACCGGCAGGAGCCATAGGAGTTGTCTTTATTTATTGTATAACCTGCGTGTCATTGAACAACGCCATGTAATTACTTTACTTTATTGGTAACCGGTAGCCATAGTAGTAGAAGTAATAGTTGGCGAGCAACTTCATGGAGACACGATGATGGAGATCATGGTGTCATGCCGGTGACAAGATGATCATGGAGCCCCAAGATGGAGATCAAAGGAGCTATATGATATTGGCCATATCATGTCACTATTATTTGATTGCATGTGATGTTTATCATGTTATTGCATCTTATTTGCTTAGAACGACGGTAGTAAATAAGATGATCCCTCACTAAAATTTCAAGAAGGTGTTCCCCCTAACTGTGCACCGTTGCGAAAGTTCGTCGTTTCGAAGCACCACGTGATGATCGGGTGTGATAGATTCTTACGTTCGAATACAACGGGTGTTGACGAGCCTAGCATGTACAGACATGGCCTCGGAACACATGCGAAACACTTAGGTTAACTTGACAAGCCTAGCATGTACAGACATGGCCTCGGAACACAAGAGACCGAAAGGTCGAGCATGAGTCGTATAGAAGATACGATCAACATGAAGATGTTCACCGATATTGACTAGTCCGTCTCATGTGATGATCGGACACGACCTAGTTGACTCGGATCATGTAATCACTTAGATGACTAGAGGGATGTCTATCTGAGTGGGAGTTCATAAGATGAACTTAATTATCATGAACATAGTCAAAAGGTCTTCGCAAATTATGTCGTAGCTCGCGCTTCAGTTCTACTGTTTAGATATGTTCCTAGAGAAAATTTAGTTGAAAGATGATAGTAGCAATTATGCGGACTAGGTCCGTAAACTGAGGATTGTCCTCATTGCTTCATAGAAGGCTTATGTCCTTAATGCACCGCTCAGTGTGTTGAACCTCGAACGTCGTCTGTGGATGTTGCGAACATCTGACACACACATTTTGATAACTACGTGATAGTTCAGTTAAACGGTTTAGAGTTGAGGCACCGAAGACGTTTTGGAACGTCGCAAAACATATGAGATGTTTCGAGAGCTGAAATTGGGATTTCAGGCTCGTGCCCACGTCAAGAGGTATGAGACCTCCGACAATTTTCTTAGCCTGCAAACTAAGGAGAAAAGCTCAATTGTTGAGCTTGTGCTCAGATTGTCTGAGTACAACAATCATTTGAATCGAGTGGGAGTTGATCTTCCAGATGAGAAAGTGATGTTTCTCCGAAGTCATTACCACCAAGCTGCTAGAGCTTCGTGATGAACTATAATATATCAGGGACATATATGATGATCCTTGAGATATTCGCGATGTTTGACACCACAAAAGTAGAAATCAAGGAGCATCAATTGTTGATAGTTGGTGAAACCACTAGTTTCAAGAAGGGCAAGGGCACGAAGGGATACTTCATGAAATGGCAATTCAGCTGCTTCTCTAGTGAAGAAACCAAGGTTGAACCCAAACCCGAGACTAAGTGCTTCTGTAATAAGGGGAACAGCCACTGGAGCAGAATTACCCTAGATACTTGGTAGATGAGAAGGCTGGCAAGGTCGATAGAAGTATATTGGATATACATTGTGTTGATGTGTACTTTAATAGTACTCCTAGTAGCACCAGGGTATTAGATACCGGTTCGGTTGCTAAGTGTTAGTAACTCGAAATAAAAGCTACGGAATAAACGGAGACTAGCTAAAGGTGAGCTGACGATATGTGTTGGAAGTGTTTCCAATGTTGATATCAAGCATCGCACGTCCCTCTACCATCGAGATTGGTGTTTGCGTTGAGCATAGACATGATTGGATTATGTCTATCGCAATACGGTTATTCATTTAAGGAGAATAATGGTTACTCTGTTTATTTGAATAATACCTTCAATGGTCTTACACCTTAAAATGAATGGTTTATTGAATCTCGATCGTAGTGATACACATGTTCATGCCAAAAGATAGTAATGATAGTACCACCTACTTGTGGCACTTGCCACTTAAGTCATATCGGTATAAAACGCATGAAGAAGCTCCATGTTGATGGATCTTTGGGCTCACTCGTTTTTGAAAGGTTTGAGACATGCGAACCATGTCTATTGGTGTATATGCATGAAGAAACTCCGTGCAAATGGACCGTTTGGACTCACTTGATCACTTGAGACATGCAAATCATACCACATGGGCAAGATGACTGAAAGCCTCGTTTTCAGTAAAATGGAACTAGAAAGCAACTTGTTGGAAGTAATACATTTTGATGTGTGCAGTCCAATGAGTGCTGAGGCATGTAGTGGATATCGTTATGTTCTTACTTCACAGATGATTTGAGTAGATGTTGAGTATATTTACTTGATGAATCACGAGTCTGAATTATTGAAAGGTTCAAGTAATTTCAGGGTGAAGTTGAAAGATCGTCATGACAAGAGGATAAAATATCTATGATATGATCATAGAGATGAATATATGAATTAAGAGTTTGGCACAGAATTAAGACATTGTGGAAATTGTTTCACAACTAATACAGCCTGGAACACCATAGTGTGATGGTGTGTCCGAACATCATAACTGCACCCTATTGGATATGATGCATACCATGATGTCTCTTATCGAATTACCACGATAGTTTATGGGTTAGGCATTAAAGACAACCACATTCACTTTAAATAGGGCACCACGTAATTCCGATGAGATGACACCGTATGAACTATGGTTTAGAGAAACCTAAGCTGTCATTTCTTAAAAGTTTGGGGCTGCGACGCTTATGTGAAAAAGTTTCAGGCTGATAAGCTCGAACCCAAAGCGGATAAATGCATCTTCATAGGACACCCAAAACAGTTGGGTATACCTCCTGTCTCAGATCCGAAAGCAATAAGGGATTGTTTCTAGAATCGGGTCCTTTCTCGAGGAAAAGTTTCTCTCGAAAGAATTGAGTGGGAGGATGGTGGAGACTTGATGAGGTTATTGAACCGTCACTTCAACTAGTGTATAGCAGGGCACAAAGAGTTGTTCCTGTGGCACCTACACCAATTGAAGTGGAAGCTTATGATATTGATCATGAGACTTCGGATCAAGTCACTCCCAAACCTCGTAGGATGACAAGGATGCGTACTACTTCAGAGTGGTACGTAATCCTGTCTTGGAAGTCATGTTGCTAGACAACAATGAACCTACGAGCTATGGAGAAGCGATGGTGGGCCCGGATTCCGATAAATGGCTCGAGGCCATAAATCCGAGAGAGGATCCATGTATGAAAACAAAGTGTAGACTTTGGAAGAACTACTTGATGGTCGTAAGGCTGTTGAGTACAGATGGATTTTAAAAGGAAGACGGACAATGATGGTAAATGTCACCATTAAGAAAGCTCGACTTGTCGTTAAGATGTTTTCCGACAAGTTCAAGGAGTTGACTACGATGAGACTTTCTCACTCGTAGCGATGCTAAGAGTCTGTTGGAATTATATTAGCGATTACTGCATTATTTATGAAATCTTGCAGATAGGATGTCAAAACATTGTTTCCTCGACGATTTTCTTTTGAGGAAAGGTTGTTATGTGATACAACCGGAAGGTTTTGTCAATCCTGAAAGATGCTAATAAGTATGCAAAGCTCCAGCAATCCTTCTAAGGACTGGAGTAAGCATCTCGGAGTTGGAATGTATGCTTTGATGAGATGATCAAAGATTTTGGGTTTATACAAAGTTTATGAGAAACTTGTATTTCCAAAGAAGTGAGTGGGAGCACTATAGAATTTCTGATGAATATATGTTGTTGACATATTGTTGATCAGAAATGACGTAGAATTTCTGGAAAGCATATAGGGTTATTTGGAAAGTGTTTTTCAATGGAAAGCCTGGATTAAGGCTACTTGAACATTGAGCATTCAAGGATCTATGAAGGATAGATCAAAACGCTTAATGTACTTTCAAATGAAGCACATACCTTGACATGATCTTGAAGGTGTTCAAGATGGATCAGTCAAAGAAGGAGTTCTTGCCTGAGTTGTAAGGTATGAAGTTAAGACTTAAAGCTCGACCATGGCAGAAAGAGAGAAAGGACGAAGGTCATCCCCTATGCTTTTAAGACGTAGGCTCTCTACAGTATGCTATGCTGTGTACCGCACCTGAAGTGTGCCTTGCCATGAGTCAGTCAAGGGGTACAAGAGTGATCCAAGAATGGATCACAGGACAGCGGTCAAAGTTATCCTTAGTAACTAGTGGACTAAGGAATTTTCTCGATTATGGAGGTGGTAAAAGAGCTCGTCGTAAAGGGTTACGTCGATGCAAGCTTAACACCTATCCGGATAGCTCTGAGTAGAGATACCGGATACATATAATGGAGCAACAATTTAGAATAGCTCCAAGTAGAACAGTTATTTGGAATAGCTCAAAATAGAACGTGGTAGCTGCATCTAGGAGATGACATAGAGATTTGTAAAGCACACACGGATCTGAAAGGTTCAGACCCGTTGACTAAAACCTCTCTCACAAGCAACATGATCAAACCCAATCTCGCTTAATTGAATCTCCTGCTCCAAGTAGAATTTCCAGGCGTTCCGTATACGAACCTCTTCAAACAGGGCTTGAACTCATTGAGTGCTAATCACATAGTGATGTGAACTAGATTATTGACTCTAGTAAACTCTTTGGATGTTGGTTACATGGCGATGTGACCTGTGAGTCTTAATCACATGGCGATGTGAACTAGATTATTGACTCTAGTGCAAGTGGGAGACTGTTGGAAATATGCCCTAGAGGCAATAATAAAATGATTATTATTATATTTCCTTGTTCATGATAATCGTTTATTATCCATGCTAGAATTGTATTGATAGGAAACTCAGATACATGTGTGGATACATAGACAACACCATGTCCCTAGTAAGCCTCTAGTTGACTAGCTCGTTGATCAATAGATGGTTACGGTTTCCTAACCATGGACATTGGATTTCGTTGATAACGGGATCACATCATTAGGAGAAATGATGTGATGGACAAGACCCAATCCTAAGCCTAGCACAAGATCATGTAGTTCGTTTGCTAAAGCTTTTCTAATGTCAAGTATCATTTCCTTAGACCATGAGATTGTGCAACTCCCGGATACCGTAGGAGTGCTTTGGGTGTGCCAAACGTCACAACGTAACTGGGTGGCTATAAAGGTACACTACAGGTATCTCCGAAAGTGTCTGTTGGGTTGGCACGAATCGAGACTGGGATTTGTCACTCCGTGTAAACGGAGAGGTATCTCTGGGCCCACTCGGTAGGACATCATCATAATGTGCACAATGTGATCAAGGAGTTTGATCACGGGATGATGTGTTACGGAACGAGTAAAGAGACTTGCCGGTAACGAGATTGAACAAGGTATCGGGATACCGACGATCGAATCTCGGGCAAGTATCGTACCGCTAGACAAAGGGAATTGTATACGGGATTGATTAAGTCCTTGACATCGTGGTTCATCTGATGAGATCATCGTGGAACATGTGGGAGCCAACATGGGTATCCAGATCCCGCTGTTGGTTATTGACCGGAGAGTCATCTCGGTCATGTCTGCATGTCTCCCGAACCCGTAGGGTCTACACACCTAAGGTTCGGTGACGCTAGGGTTATAGAGATATTAGTATGCGGTAACCCGAAAGTTGTTTGGAGTCCCGGATGAGATCCCGGACGTCACGAGGAGTTCCGGAATGGTCTGGAGGTAAAGAATTATATATAGGAAGTGCTATTTCGGCCATCGGGACAAGTTTCGGGGTCACCGGTATTGTACCGGGACCACCAGAAGGGTCCCAGGGGTCCACCGGGTGGGGTCACCTGCCCCGGGGGGCCACATGGGCTGTAGGGGGTGCGCCTTGGCCTACATGGGCCAAGGGCACCAGCCCCTAGAGGCCCATGCGCCAAAGGGACAAGAGGAGGGGAGAGTCCTAAAGGGGGAAGGCACCTCCGAGGTGCCTTGGGGAGGATGGACTCCTCCCCCCCTTGGCCGCACCCTTCCTTGGAGGAAGGGGCAAGGCTGCGCCCTCCCCCTCTCCCTTGGCCCTATATATAGTGGGGGGAAGGGAGGGCAACCATACCTGAGCCTTGGCGCCTCCCTCTCCCTCCCATGGCACATCTCCCTCCTCCCACAGCGCTTGGCGGAGCCCTGTTGGAATCCCGCTACTTCCACCACCACGCCGTCGTGCTGCTGGATCTCCATCAACCTCTCCTCCCCCCTTGCTGGATCAAGAAGGAGGAGACGTCGCTGCTCCGTACGTGTGTTGAACGCGGAGGTGCCGTCCGTTCGGCGCTAGAATCATCGGTGATTTGGATCACGACGAGTACGACTCCATCAACCCCGTTCTCTTGAACGCTTCCGCGCGTGATCTACAAGGGTATGTAGATCCACTCCTCCCTCGTTGCTAGATGACTCCATAGATTGATCTTGGTGACACGTAGGAAAATTTTGAATTATTGCTACGTTTCCCCAACAGCATCATGTAACTATGCTGAATACAAACTACCGGTCATATCCAATGCAGACATAACATGTTAACCTTATGCAACCATCTCTGTTCTGCCATGGTTCTTTAAATGTAAACAAATTACTCATGCAATGCAACCAAACTTGTGCTCTTACCAACGGGTTGCCTCACAACCGAACGGTGATCACTCACGGATCACAAACGAAACCATACTCGGTTCAACGGGTTACCATGTAACCAAACGGTGATCACTCACGGATCACAAACGGAACCACACTTGGTTCAACACTCATCGAGACCTCGTCTCGTGATCATATCAACACATCATCGTGATTACTCACGACTGTCTCATAGTCCAAGTCACCACATTATTTGTTACACATTATTCATCAACTTAATTATTTCAGGTTTATCCTCCATTTTGACCAAGACCCGATAGTGTGACCTACTACGAACAGTGTGGCTATCGATAGACTTAGTAAACACTCTCGCAGAGGTAGCACACTTTACCCACACCACGGAACCCATGGCCTCGTCATCCCATTCGGGTGGACCAACGGCATTCTCTCGGCCATGACACTCTCTCGGCTACTCCGACTCACTCCTCATTGGGCTAAATCCTGGGTGGACCCATGCCTACCAAAGGCACCAACATCCACCGTCGTGGCAAAACATAAACGGTCCCAAACGGGGACATGAGCTCAAAAACAAACCCGAGCACACAAGGCTTATGTCCGCCTACCTGATCAGGGTAGCGTGCGCCCATAACCTTCCCTCGTTGGAGGCACCAGCGAGAGGCATGACAATAGATCGCATTAAGGCCTTCCCATAAAGGCAAATGTGGCTGCACTGAAGAAGTTCGATTTGGTGGCACTATGTCTTGATCCCATCGATGACGGAGGAGATTTGTTTTTATTAAGTCATGTTATTATCTTCTCCATCATCATCAATATGCAAGCATGATTAACATGGATGCAACAATGAGCATGAACATAACAATGCATGAACAAAATACCAAGCTACTCGAGTGAACAATCATAGCATAAAGAACATGGCAATACCAGTTACTAGCATAGCAATGATGTACTACAATCATCATAACATTTATATTAATGACATGGAAATAAAGTAGAGTAGTGACATGGCATTATAAATAACAACATCCTAATTAGCATGGAAAAAGATATCATGAAAACACAAGCATGCATGATAAACATAACACATAACAGAATAACTGCAGATGAAGATGATAAGAAGCGACTGCGACTACACACACAATGTGCAAGCAAAGTCAACATGCAAGTTCGGGGCTCATGATAAGAGGTTGGCTGCTTGCCTGGGGGTCGACAAATACTCCGGGAAGAAGTGTGAAACGATCACGGAAAGATTTTGCCGGAAACAATTCTCTCTTGGAGGGGGCTGTTTACGAGCAAGGGCAAAGTGGTCATTTTCACTGTGTGAAAACATTATGAAAATGGTACTAGGGGAAAGATCTCGTTGAACAGAGAAAGTGAGCACTGGAATCACGTAAATCGGAGCCACGGTTGAAAAGTTGTGGCCTTTCACTTTTTAGGCAGAAAAGAGGCTGAAACAGTGAACGTTCGCAAAACAACCACTTCGACCGGTGGGGCTGAGATGAAAACGCACTTTCCAGAATACGCTTTCACGAAGGGAAAGCGCCTTCTAGTGCGAGGCCGCGGCAGAATACGCCTTCCCCAGGGGCAAGCGTACTACGCGGAAGGCGTCTCCACTTAATCTAGTCAACGGTCCCGCCACGTTAGCACTGAGACAATGACAGGCGGGGCCCACGGCCTCTCCTCTCTCCACCACCTGGTTCTTCTTCTCCATCGCGACACAGAGGTAGAGGAGCGCCACGGCTCTCGCGGGAGCTGGCGACTGGCGGTACGGGAGGGCCGGGCGACGCGCACAGGATCTTTGCCACTCCACGCCGCGCCCGTAGGTAGCCTTGGAGGGGCTCGGGGCGGCCTGCAGCGCCGGGACTGTAGAGGTCCGCGGCGGCCAGAGAGCTTCGGCGGGAAGGCACACAGGCTGGGCTCCCTCACCGTAGTTGAGGGTGGCATCGGCTCCATAGGGTCCAGAGGAGGGTATGGACGCCGAGGAGTGGCAGGGGGGCCATGGACCGGAAATGGTCGAGGGTATGGCGGCGATGGCTCGGCCATTGGAGGGGATGGGGAGCTCTGAGGCTTCGGGGAGGAGTTGTGAGTGGTTGGGGAGGGTTGTGGACTGTGAGGGAGCTCAGGAGGGATACTTATAGCCGCACGGAGAGCTCGGGAAGGAGGGGAGGAGGTGGCACGCGGCTGGCGACGTGTCCATGCGTCGGCGACGGATGTAGTGTCGGCAGGCACTGCCAAGGTTCATGGGAAGCGGCGGGAAGGCGACGAGGAGGATGCAGCCGAGCAGCAGAGGCTCACGGAGCAACGCAACGCCAAGGAGGCTCAGGGAGGAAGAAGACAGATGAGGAAGGCGATGGTGCACACGCGCGCTCACTGTGCGGCGTCGGTTCCAGCTCGTCGGGGAAGAAAACGATGGGGGAGAGGAGTCCAGCAGGAAGAGGACGTCGAGGGGGAACTATAGGGCATTAATGGGGAGGCCAGAGCCGGCCGGAGCAGCGCTGCCTTCGACTACATTCGTAGACCACCGTTTTGGCTGGCTGCTCTCGTGGTCACCATGGACAACGCACACTGTGTCATTCTACTCCATGCCAAACCATGTCTACAGCGTAATCCATCCAAAGTAGAGTATTACTACGGTAAAGAAACGAGCAAAGACAAAGGGAGCTAAGTAAACTAAGCTTCACAAGTTGGCTGTAGCAAGCTTGACCACATTCTGGAGATAAAACCAGAGAGGTTAAAAGTTAAACTTGATGTTTGGGAGGTTCGGGTTAGTAAGGACTACGATCCTGCTAAGTTTGAGGTGATTTAGACAACTATTTAACATAGTTGCTGCTCAACTGCCAAATCTGGCCCAGAAGCTAATTCATAAAAAAAACACTCACTAGGTGCATTGGATTGGGCTAAAACTTGGCAAATCTTGATGATTTGGGCATATAATGATGTTGTAAAAATTTCATACCATCTGGAGCTTCCAAAATGGTACTTCCTTCACATCTATTATTTCTGCCCAGAAACTTCAGAAAAATCCTCAGGGAAAATGGCTATATGAAATGAGCCAACATCTTGTGGAGATAGGTTATATGAGTAGGAGAAGACTTGGGAAAAGTTTCAGCCATAATGGAGAAAGATATAATATACTTGCTTCACAAACTGAAAATTTAAACAGAAACCAAGAATTGCTCCTGTGCTCACATAGTTCGATGGAATGAGCTGAATTTTGGAGGAGGGTGATGATATCGTCATTAGAGACTGATGGAAAAGTTTCATCTCATTTTGATCATCTATGAGGGTACTTCCCTCACAGAGAAGCAATCTGAACAGAAACTTCAGAAAATTACCAAGGAATATTGGATAGATGGATTGAGCTGATTTTTGGTATCTAG